>NC_041381.1:373466774-373487987 GCF_002162155.2 Triticum dicoccoides | reverse complement strand
GAAGGAGAAGATAATGGTGTGGACCAGGCCATTCAAGAAAGTTTCTCCTTGCCGGGAAGCAGACGACAGAAAAGCTAAGTTGCTAAAGCTTGAGCAATCAGTTTTTTAAGATTTTGAGTTATTTTCCTTGAACGACCGTGCTTTGTATGGAAAACCTGTGCGCGGAGGAACCAACTCGTAGCTAGTTGCGCCTTTACTTTGTTTCGAGTCCGCTCAACAACTTAAGTGAGCTGCTAGCGCCCTTACTTTGCTTCGAGTCCGCTCAGCAACTTAAGTGAGCCGCTAGCGCCCTTACTTTGTTTCGAGTCCGCTCAACAACTTAAGTGAGCTGCAACTAGTTGCGACAAGGTTGCTTGTCGGTAGCGACCCCGCCAGCAGGCTGCTGAAGTTCCGCACTCGGCGCTCGCGGCAAGGGTACCTGCGCCGGCAAGTTTCCCTAGAAAGCGTAGGGCAGAACCATACAAAGCCAAGAGTCGAGTAAAGGAAGTAACACAACAATTTTTTGCCTAAGATAGAGTTATATTACAAAAATAACTTGTCGCACCTCTAATAAAGTGTTCCCATGACATGACTGGCAGCGACAAGAAAAGAAGAAAACGGACGGCCTAATCTACGCGACCGCCGTCAACCCTTTTGACCTCGTTCACCCTGTCCACAATGGGTGCGACGAGGGCCTTAAGTGCGTCAAGATTAGCGTCCGCCGGCAGCCTCTTGAGGACGTTGATGAGGTTGAGGCCCGGATTGCGGAAGGCCACCTTCACCAGCACCTTCTCCAGAACTCCGGCACAAACCGAGCGTGACTCGTCGGCCAACTGCTTTGGGATCCGTTCCCGGAGTTGCTGGAGCACCGCCGACACGCCTTTGAAGAACAGAGTAAGCTTGGCGCTGGGTTGGAGTTCCTCGTCGGAAGAGTACCCGAAGCCTTCCACCCCGGGGTTATAGCATGCATGCTAGAGGTCGAGTGTCCGTCCTTCTGCTTCTCTTTCGTTCGCAGGGCTCGCATATCCTGGCCAGACTGCTTGAGGATGAAAAGGAGAAGAAGGGCGCGCCAGCACCTAGGCCCCGGCAAGCCAGTATTGCTGGGGGCTGCGAGTGCCAAGAATCGTCCACGGCAAACCAGAGTTGCCGGGGGCTGCAATATCAGATAAGTCTTTCATCCCTCATCATGCATCCTCTTATGGACTGGGGAATGCGAAATCGCGTTTCTTCCCAAAAACTGCCGTGCTCCCTCAACTCTAAGCCCTGGGGCTCGTTCCCGGGGCCAAGTTTGGTCGTAGTCGCGGCAACAAAGGGATGAAACAAGGAGACCACACCCACCTTGTTCCCGCCTCCGTCAAAGGTGTGAGAAAGGTCGAGCGACGTGGGAAGGCGGCAGGGCCTGTTGCCGGGAGATGAAATGTCTATCCGAGGGATACCAAGGATTTGATCCTTGGCGTGGGTTCAACTCGCGAGACAAATAACCCGGCAAGCATCCCCTTTTCATTAAAAAACATCCCACTCAGGTATAGTCCATAGAGGATGAAAAACATGAAAGAGAGGATTACAAGTTTTAGATACAGCTAAGGCCCGAAGGCTTACAAATTAAAAAGATAAGATGCCCGTAATCCCTTTCCTGTCCCTCTCTTCAGGAGGCAGGTCAAGGAGGCGAAAAGGGCAAAAGGAGCGCCTAGGCGAGCTACGGGTGCCAGAAGACACCAAGAGAACATCCTGGGGGCCGTCCGAAGGCTGGACGGCGATGGCGGCGCTGGAAGCGGGGCTCGAAGACGGGGCGGCAGGACGTCAGCATGCTGTCGAGGGCACCACGCCCTCGTACGCCGACCTGACGGCCTTGTCGCCAGCCCTCTTCCCCTTCCGCAACCTCCCTACGCCAGCCGCCCAAGGAGACGACCCCGGGGAGTTCAAGGAGCCGGCGACACGGATGATGGGGTCGCCGGTGCCGCGCGAAGCGGCGCCCGACGCCTAGTCGGACCCGCCACCCCGCCGCCCGCTACCCTCATCGTCGCTGTCGCTCTCCTCCTCGTCACTCTCGCTCGAGGAGGAGCCTTCGCTATCGGAGGAGCTGTCCACGCAGCACTTCGCCCGAGTGCCGAAGCACCCGAAGACCTTGACGGAGAGGAGATCGCCCTCCATCAACTTAAAATGGAGGGTAAACCCCTCCATCAGGCTGTGGATACGGGCGAACGTCTTCCACCCTCGATCAAGATACATCGCATTAGGGGCTGGGAATACAACGCGGACTCGCGTGCCGCTGATCCCACAGCCCCTCATGTGCAGTCTCAGTGTCTCGGGCGGGTCCAACTCCATCGCGCTCGCAAACGGAGCTGGAAGCCGGAGGCGACGACGAGGCGCCCGGCGCAGCTTGACGAAGAACTCGCAAGGGTCGTCCCCTATATGGACCGCCATGGGGGGAGGAGCCGCCGGCGGAGGCGAAGCTGGCGCGCCGCCCCGCCCGCCTCTTCCCCGAGCACCTCGACCTCGTCCTCGACCTCGTCCGCGACCTCGCCCCCTCCCTCTTCCCCTTATGGCTGGCTCTGCCACCACGGGTGCGGGAGAGGGGGAGATGCGCTGTCTGGCGGCGACCCTCGCCGCCACCGATGAAGGGCCTGGGTTCCCTTTCTCCATGGCGAATGAGAGAAAGGGGAGCAGAAGCTGAAGAAAGGAGGAGATGAGAGAGTGTGGGTTTCTATGCTCCCCTCCCGCTCTTTATAAAGGAGCGAGGTGGGGGCTCGGCTGCCCCGCTCAGCGAATCAAGGCACGGGAAGAGCAGGGATTCGGGGCCAACCCGCTGCCTCTGCTCGCGACGGCCCAGTTTCCCACTTCCACCGTCCGCGACCCCAAGCGCATGGGAGCCGCGTGGCGGGGATGCAGAACCAAGGCGACGGATGAGGCGGCCTCGCTCCGCCTCGTGATCGCGGGGAGTGGACGTCCCGAAAACCGCGCACCGGCCCCGTCCAGTAAATGCACCACGCCCCCACGCCTACCTCCGTTTAGGGAGGAGGGCGTGAACCGTCCCCATCATCGTGGCCTGACGCATGCTCGAGGGGCTTAGCCCCGCGCACGCCGCCCGCGTCACCCACGACGCCGCATTTGACGCGTGCCGTTCTGGGCGTGCGCGGTGGGAGCGGAGAGATATGCGGCGTGACCTAGGCCGCGCGTGCCCATGCACTGGTTTGGGCCTGGCCCAACAGCGCTCGGCACCGTGTCTGGCCCAGGCCCGGGGGCTCCTGTCGGTGTACTAGAGTAGGGGTACCCTAGTATCCCGAACTCGCGCACAGGCAGTTGCAGCGCCCCGCGGCAAGGCTTGCCGGGGGACCGCCAAGACTCTCCGTGGTTCCCTTGAAGACCATTCAAGAACAAAGTACTCAAACCAAGACCCCGACAAGAGGAGCTTGCCGGGAAGGCCAACCAAGGCCCCGGCAAGAGGAGCTTGCCGGGAAGGCCAACCCAGGCCCCGGCAAGAGGATCTTGCCGGGAAGAGACAAGACCCCGGCAAGAGGAGCTTGCCGGGAAGGCCACTCAAGGCATACCAAGAAAGCTTGCCGCGATGCGCCCTGCGTCCCGGCAAGGCCCGGTGAGCAACAAGCTCCCAAACACGACAAGACGACGACCGCGGCAAGGAGCTTGCCGCGGGAAACCCCCACTTCGTGCCCGCGCTCCAGCACACCTGCTAACGTGTCGCTCTAGGACTCTCCCAAGCACACGTGGCAGGAGGCCGCGCAGCTAGGGGTACGCGGTGGCAAGCGGAGATGAAGAGGAGGCCATCGTGGCGAACGGTGGTGCTCCTAACGGTCACTTTTTGCACTGTTTAGGCAACTCAGACGGGCATTCAATGCCCCTGTCCCCTGCCGTCAGAGTTAGGTAGGGTGCACTGTGTCCACAATAGCGGTAGGTGCACCTACCGCATCCTTTTCCATTTTTACCCTTCTAGTCTACGTTGCCACCTGTCGGTGACCCCTTGAGAGTATAAAAGGAGGCCCGAGCGCAACGTAGATGGGGTTCGGCTCATTCGAAACATCAGGAACACTCTCACGCTCGGTCTAGCAGCGTCCATCGCTCCTGAGCAAGAATTCAATACACACAAACAAGCAGCAGTAGGGTTTTACACATCCGTGCGGCCCGAAGCTGGGTAAAAACCGCCCGCGTGTACCGCCTCGATCCGCTCTTTGTGCGGTCACCGCCCCCCTCCGAACCGAAAGGGGCCCGGTCCCCATAGGTGTTGGTGGATCAGCTCCCCCGACAGGTGACCGGACTCCAAACCTGCGTCTGAGACCTGGTGACCAAGAAGGTCAAGCTTGTCAACATGGTCCAGGTCATGCTCTTCCGCCGGATCCTCCCGTGTCAGCGATGGGACTTCAATTTGTGGGAGTTCGACCCGACCCGGCACCAGACTCTATCCCGAATCTTCGAAACGAAGCACGAGGACGCCTGGAAGGTGCTTTTCAAGAGTTCCGAGGTCTCCCCTCCCGTCACCGAGGATCGCAGATTCTGCGCCAAACGTCAAGCCTCCGAAGTAAGCTTACATTTAGTCCCTTACGGGATACCCAAATTTCATAGTGTGACTTTATGTGGGATCTAAACTCCCATTCCTTTGACAGGACTGGAAGAGGACATCCGGACAGTTCGACTGTCTGGCCCCTTTGCCCGAAGGCCCAGTAGACGCACATTTAGTGAAGCTACTGGTTTCGGCACCTCACGTGGTGCCGGAGAAGAAGGCCAAGGAGAAGGCCACAGGGACCCGAAAGAGTTCCCGGCGCCCGGTGTCGTCGGATTCGCCTGACGGCCCCAACGCACCCTCCGCCTCTGAAGACGAGGAGGAGTAGGAAGAAGAATATGCCTCTCCCCCTCCAACAGGGGGAGGAAAGAAGAGAAAGGCCGCCCCAACTGGGGAAGCCGGAGGGTCTAAGAAGGGGAAGACCCTTCTGCCGAACTACGCCCCCGACGCCGAAGACGGCGGGGAGGACTGGCCACCCAGGGTCAAGCCCCTGGCAACATCGTAAGTGTCCGGCTACCCGAATGACTTATTGCACTCCTTTATTATTTGATAGCTTTTAACACCGAAGCTAATCATGCAGTTCGCCGAGAGCTCAGCTTGGTGATTCATCGAGCGGATCCCTGAATTCGTCGGATGTGAATAGCGCTTCACTTCCGACGGCCTCCTCCCCTCTCCCTACAGACGACGCTGAGGTGGAGTCTCGTAGGGGACAAAACCAGGAGGAGGTGGTCCTGGAAGCGCCACAAGGCGACCTTCCGGACTCCAAGCCCAAAGGGGGTAAAGCCCCGGAGGGATCTAAGTTCGGCCTCGGGCCGGATACTGCTCCGGAACCATCAGTGGTTCCAGAGTCCTACAGGCGCCTTCTTCATAAGAAGGGCAAGCCCGCGACACCGGCGACTTCCGTCCACCTGGAGGCGCCGGACAATTTGCTGGAGGCGCTTAACGGCGCCTCCATCGACGAAGAACACCGTACTGTTATGAATGCGGTGATTCAGAAGGTTCAGTCCGCCAAGAGTGGGCTGACGGAAGCCTGCACAAGCCTGTTAACGGGCTTTGAGGTATGTGTTCAAAAACATATATAAAAAATGTTACCGCATAGACAGTAGCCCCTGATGCTCAGTTCGGTGTTCGGAAAGAAAAGCCGAACTGAGGATCTCAAAAGATATACGCAGGAGTCTAATAGAAATATGTCAATATGGGAATGCAGGCTGCGCTGCTGACCTCTGCCGCACTGACTATGGAGGTCAATGCCTTGAAGGAAAGCCTCGAGCGGTCCGAGAGCGAGCTCGGCCGTGCCAAGAAGCAGCTCGAGGATAAAGAGGGTACATAGTACCTCCTGTAAATGTATATAGAAATACTTGGTTGCAAAATAATAACAGGACCAACGTTAATACTGCAGGAGCCACGACCGAGCTGGCGACCCTGAAAGAGGCGGTCTCGAAGGACGAAAAGAGTGCGGCCTTGGAGCGCACCGAGCGAGAGAAGCAGGAGGCGCGGGTGGCGGAGGTGCGGCAAGAGCTCCAGGCTTTCGTGGAAAAACACGAGAGTTTGGAGCGTGACTCGAAGACTCGAGAGTCCGAGCTTGCCTTGGCCCTTTAGAGTGCCAAGACCGCGAAGGCCGAAGCCCACAAGGCCCTTCAGGAGATCGAGGCGATGAAGAAGATAGCGGCGGGTAAGGCATTCTTTATGCAAAGCAAAAATATAAAAGTTAATTATCTGCTACTTACCCGAATCTGGAGCTCTCTAGGAGGGTTCGCCGATCTGCCCTGTAGTGTGTCTGATGCCGCCGCATACTACCGAGCCGAAGAGGGGAGCTCAATGGAAAAAGTGTTCTGGTCTCAGTATGCTGAGGCTGAACATCCGGTGCCCCTGAGCGACCAGCTGAAGCAGCTGGTCGAGCTCCACAAGGTGGCCGAACAGGCCATGAAGGGCCTCATAGCTCGGCTGTGGCCTAGAGAAGTCATGCCTGGGAGCTACTTCGGTCTGGTGCGGCGGCTGGTGGACGCGTGTCTGTGGATTGAGGTCGTCAAGCGCTCCGTTTGTATTGAAGGTGCCCGTCGGGCCCTTGCCCGTGCTAAGGTGCACTGGGGCAAGCTAGACGCGGAGAAGCCGTTGACGGACGCGCCACCACCGGGCAAGGAGTATCGTACGCCCGAGATGTATTATAATGGCATTCTGAAGGGTGCCCGCCGCATAGCGGATGAGTGCTGAGTAAACTCGCATTTGTTATCCTGTACGCTGAAGCTTTGTTCATATGCGTTAAGCAACGCTTGTTAATTTATAATATTACCTTCTGTGCGGCCGTTTATCAAATCTGAGAGATGCAAGTCGTCGGCTTCGACCCCCATGCCATGAGTGCTGGGGTGTTCGGGATAAACCTGAGCGCTCTTGTTCCCATTCTTGGGTCCATCTAGGGAGGCGTTCAGCACAATGAACCAGGCCGTCGGACTTATAATGCTTTATCACTCTCACTTAGCCATAGAATTCTATAATTTTAAATTTCGGCGAAGCCCCTAGTATTCGAAAGACCGAGTTCGGGGCGCTATCCATGCCTAGGCCGGATAAGTCCGGTTCCTCGCTCGAAGCGGCATAAGTCTTTAAGGACTCGAAGAAACCCCACGAACAGCGACCGGTCTCTCGCACTATCATGACAGTCAGTTTTAGCTTTCTCTACTGAGGTGTTAACCCAGCTCAACTGGGGCACAATCGCAGTAGTTCTCCCAGCGCTACCTTAGCCAACAATGCGGAACGTAAGGTACCAAAACATGGGAGCCGGGCAAACCCAACTATTGACCAAAGACATGATTCGGAGCCGATGCATATAGTGCTATAAGTTCGGGGTGCCGCACTTGTTAGAGTGTTCGGTCTTCTCACACCATGTTATGGGGTGTTGTAAGCCCCTGGTGTATTATCCGTACCAAAGTGTACGGTTGCAGAATGTCATGACTGAACATATTTGTATGTAAAAATAGATAAGTACAATAATAGGTAAGAGCTATATATTGTTCATTAAAAAAGGGCTCTGCGAAAGCAAAACGATACAAAAAGTGCGGTAAGCAAGAGATGGGAGTATTTGACATATTCCCCTCCAGGGGCAAGCTGCAGGATTGTAAGAGAAACATGTATTAAACTCGTTATAGAGACCACCTGGACTTTTGACGTGGCTTGCTTCCTCCCTGGCTATTGCATCATGGGCTCCGCGAGAGTATTGCCGGACAGGCCTTCCGAATAGTTGGGTCCTGAAAGTGTGTGAGAAGGAAAACGGCGAAATAGGGAGCCCCTTAGTGCGGTTGAGCCGCATTCTAGGCGTGCCGTTGTTGTGCCCCTCCCCTTATGCCCATAGTATCTCTAAGGCGTAATTATGTACGCGTGGTACCAGTATCGCCGTTTGACAGGGGCTGGGGTTGGGGCCGCACTGCTATGCTTGCTCGGAACGTGCCAGCCGGATTTGTTGTAGGTTACTTTGGGCTCGCTTGACGTTGTCCGGACGTTTGACGCCTGGATTGGAGAACTGCCTTGAGAGGCTACTCTGTACTTCCGCCGCCAGGGCCGCCGTGTGCTCCTCCGTTCGGAGAGAGCGTTCGGTGTTTCCGTTTACCGTGATGACTCCGCGAGGTCCTGGCATCTTGAGCTTGAGATATGCGTAGTGCGGCACCGCATTGAATTTGGCAAATGCGGTTCGTCCGAGCAGGGTGTGATAGCCGCTGCGGAATGGTACTATGTCGAAGATTAACTCCTCGCTCCGGAAGTTATCCGGGGATCCGAAGACCACCTCGAGTGTGACCAAGCCTATACAGCTGGTTTCTACCCCTGGTATAACACCTTTGAAGGTTGTCTTTGTGGGTTTAATCCTTGAAGGATCGATGCCCATTTTTCACACTGTGTCCTGGTAAAGCAGGTTTAGGCTACTGCTGCCATCCATTAGGACTCTGGTAAGGTGAAATCCGTCGATAATTGGGTCTAGCACCAGTGCGGTGAATCCGCCGTGACGGATGCTGGTGGGATGGTCCCTTCGATCAAAGCTGATCAGGCAGGAGGACCATGGGTTGAACTTTGGGGCGACTGGCTCTAGTGCATAGACGTCCTTGAGAGCAAGCTTCCGCTCCCTTTTGGGGATGTGGGTTGCGTATATCATATTCACCGTCCGAACTTGCGGGGGAAATCCTTTCTGTCCTTTGTTGTTCGGCGGCCAGGGCCCCTCCTCGTCATCGCTATGTAGCCCCTTGTCTCTGGTCTCGGCACTTAACTTGCCTGCCTGCTTGAACACCCAACAATCCCTGTTGGTGTGATTGGCTGGCTGTTCGGGTGTGCCGTGTATCTGGCATGAGCGATCGAGTATCCGGTCTAAGCTGGATGGGCCCTGAGGGTTTCTTTTGAATGGCTTCTTCCGCTGACCCGGTTTAGAGCCTCTGAATCCGGCATTGACTGCCGTATCTTCAGTATTGTCACCGTTAATGCGGCGCTTATGCTTGTTGCGACATGACCTGCCGTTGTTATCCTTGGTATCCGAATTGCCGGGGCTCTTGGTTATGTTATTGCTACAAGCTAGCCAGCTGTCTTCTCCCGCGCAGAAGCAGGTCATGAGTGTCGTGAGGGCTGCCATAGACTTCGGCTTTTCCTGTCCTAGGTGCCGGGCAAGCCATTCGTCTCAGATGTTGTGCCTGAAGGCTGCAAGGGCCTCAGCGTCCGGACAATCAACTATTTGGTTTTTCTTGGTTAGGAACCGTGTCCAGAATTGTCTGGCCGATTCCTCTGGCTGCTGGATTATGTGGCTTAGGTCATCGGCGTCTGGTGGTCGCACATAAGTGCCCTGGAAGTTGTCAAGGAATGCGGATTCTAGGTCCTCCCAACAACTAATTGACTGTGCTGGCAGCCTGTTAAGCCAATGTTGAGCTGGTCCTTTAAGCTTGAGCGGGAGGTATTTGATGGCGTGTAGATCATCACCACGAGCCATGTGGATATGAAGGAGATAATCCTCGATCCATACCGCGGGATCTGTTGTGCCATCGTATGATTCGATGTTTACGGGTTTGAAGCCCTCGGGGATTTGATGATCCATTACTTCGTCTGTGAAGCATAGTGGGTGTGCGGCGCCCCTGTACTGGGCTATATCACGATGCATCTCGGACGAGCTTGGTCTGTTGTATTCGGCCGGGCCATACTTATTATGTCCGGCGTGACGGCTAGCGTCACGTGAAGCGGGGCACCCATGCGATCCGTAGATCGATCTTGTTTGCCTTGCCTTATTCTCCAAGATGTCTCGCAGGTCTGTTGCGTCTCCCCGTACTCTGGTATGTTTTGAGCGGTGTCGGGGTGCGGCTTGGGTTGAGGGCCCGAAGGCCTCTCTATCGCGGCCACGGGATGGCCGATCGGGCGCATCGTACGCTGGTGATGTAGGTTTAGTTGCTTCCTCCTCAAGTTGGGGTAGCAGCCTGCGCTTTGGGTAGCTCTTGGATGGGCGTTCTAGTTTATACTCTTTGGCCGCCAGGACTTCAGTCCATCTGTCGGCTAGCAAGTCTTGGTCAGCTCTAAGCTGCTGTTATTTCTTCTTGAGGCTGCTTGCCGTGGCTATGAGCCTGCGTTTGAAACGCTCTTGTTCGACGGGATCCTCTGGCACGACGAATTCGTCATCGTCGAGGCTTGCCTCGTCTTCGGAGGGAGGCATGTAATTGTCGTCCTCATCCTCTTTGTCGGCCGCTCTCTCATGAGGGCTGGCTCCTTCGTCCTCCTGCACTGAATCCTGCTGGAGGGGGTTGTCTTCAGCACTGTCCGGCGTATTGTTATCTCCGGTGCCGGAATCACCTTTTTTGCTTTGGCGGGACTTAGAGCGGCGCCGCTGACGTCGGCGCTTGCGTTGCTTCTTGGAGGGGTCATCCTCCGTTTTCTCCTCGCCATCCCCTGCTTTTGGGGTGTCCACCATGTATATGTCATATGACGAGGTGTCTTTCCAGTTCCCTATAGGTGCTGGTTCTTGATCGTCTCCTTCATCAGCGTCCATGCCGTCGATGTCTTCGGAGTCAAAGTTGAGCATGTCGGTTAAATCGTCGACAGTGGCTACGAAGTGGGTGGTGGGTGGGCTACGAATTTCTTCGTCGTCCGTATCCCAACCGTGTTGGCCGTAGTCCGGCCAGGGCTCTCCTGACAAAGAGAGAGACTTTAATGAATTCAGGATATTGCCGAAAGGCGAGTGCTGAAAGACATCCGCAGCGGTGAACTCCATGACCGGAGCCCAATCGGGCTTAATGGGAAGAGGTGCGGGATTTACGGAG
This sequence comes from Triticum dicoccoides, assembly GCF_002162155.2. Taxonomy (NCBI): domain Eukaryota; kingdom Viridiplantae; phylum Streptophyta; class Magnoliopsida; order Poales; family Poaceae; genus Triticum; species Triticum dicoccoides. The sequence goes on along the minus strand of NC_041381.1, from coordinate 373,477,226 downwards.
TCCGGATCGGAGTCCGGCACCTTGGAGTCACGGGCCTTGCGAGGGACTAGGCTGGTATCCGGCTCTATCACCGTAGAGATCGCAGCTTCTGGGGCGGCGTCCAACCGTCCGTCCCCGACAGGCGCAGTGGGCTCCGAGCAAATGGTCGGAGCGGACACCTGAGCGGCGCTCTGGGTGTTGTTCGATGACAGAGCTAAATCATGCCCATCATGACAGTGCGGCGCGCTCGGTCGTGGCTCGAATCTATCGAAGATCAAGTCCCCGTGGATGTCGGCCGTGTAGTTTAAGCTTCCAAACCTGACCTGGTGGCCAGGGGCGTAGCTTTCGATCTGCTCCAGATGGCCGAACGAGTCGGCCCGCAGTGCGAAGCCGCCGAATACAAAGATCTGTCCGGGGAGAAAAGTCTCATCCCGGACCGTATCGCGATTGTCGAGCGAAGAAGCCATCGGGCCTAAAGGCGACGACACAGAGGAACTCTCAATGAAAGCACCAATGTCGGTGTCAAAACCGGCGGATCTCGGGTAGGGGGTCCCGAACTGTGCGTCTAGGCGGATGGGAACAGGAGACAAGGGACACGATGTTTTTACCCAGGTTCGGGCCCTCTCGATAGAGGTAAAACCCTACTCCTGCTTGATTAATATTGATGATATGGGTAGTACAAGAGTAGATCTACCACGAGATCGGAGTGGCTAAACCCTAGAATCTAGCCTATGGTATGATTGTTGTTCGTCCTACGGACTAAAACTCTCCGGTTTATATAGATACCGGAGAGGGCTAGGGTTACACAGAGTCGGTTACAATGGGAGGAGATCTTCATATCGTATCGCCAAGCTTGCCTTCCACGCCAAGGAAAGTCCCATTCGGACACGGGACGGAGTCTTCAATCTTGTATCTTCATAGTCCGGGAGTCCGGCCAAAGGTCTTAGTCCGTCCATCCGGACACCCCCTAATCCAGGACTCTCTCAGCCGTCGTTGCCATGTCATTTGCTTGCGTGTTGCATTTTGCCATGTCATCCTGTGCATTTCATCCGCATGTTTTTCAAAACTTGCATCCGCCTGGGTTCTCCTAGTTCTCTCGGTTGTCCGTTCTGAGCCCTTCCACACTCGCACGCGCCCGCGGCACCTCCAAAATATTATTTTATAAGTGGCATAAAAGTGTTCTCGGAATGGGTTGAAACTTGGCGTACGGTCTTATTATAGTGTAGGTAGACCGCCTTCCAAATTTCATGGCATTCGAAGTCCGTTTGTTAGCCCAACCGTTAAACATATAGCCGGTATATTCGTCGGACGTTTCGGTCTCCGAAACTGCTATTGGGCCGCACTTCATCTCTCTCTTCTCGACCCAAGGCATCCTACACTGCCCACCTGCAGCCACCTACACCACCCCTCCGCTCCGGACCGTCCGATGGCGACCGTGCGGTCTGAAACGAAGCAAAACACCCCCAAACCCTAAGCTTCTCTATATTTAGACCCACATCCTGCCAAATTTGGGCTAAACCTACCCTAGCCAACCCTAACCTCCAGCTCCCGCATCCTCCTTGAAAATTGCACCGCCAGGCTCCTCCTCCTTGTTTTCCGGTGAGCCCCAGCCCCTCGCGCCACGTGGCGAACTCCTAATGGCCAGCCGCCACCGCGCCGCTGCCCGTGGCCATCCCGCGCATGCCACATCGCCCATTAGCCTCCTCCCACCGCCCGGACCCATCGAAGCCCGTCCGCAGCCCGCCCTGGGCCGATCTGGGCCCGAGGCGCCCGCACCGCGCCGCCGTCTCGCTCTGGATCGGGAGGAGGCCGATCCCGCGACTGCGCTCCGCCTCCTGCGCTCCCTTCGCTCGTCGCTCCGCTCGACCTCGCCTCCTCCTCGTCGCCGCCTTGCGCCCCCGTCGGACCTCCTCTCTGCGCCGCCACCCTCCTGTGCGCCGCCCAGAGCCGCCTCTGCATCAAGCTCGCACCATCGCCTGGGTATTCCCCATCCCCAAGCTCCTGGTTTGCCGCCACCAAGCTGCCGTCGGCGGCCCCACCTCGCCACTAGCCGGATTCGGTGCCTGGAGGCCCAATCCCCCTGTTCCTGGCTGTGCCTCGCCTTCCTCCCCGTGTCCCGCTGCCACGCCGCCAACGCGGTCCTCTACTTCGCTGGCCTCACCATGTTGCTTCATTTTGCATGCATGATATGTCAAAATGTTCATCTCTTGATGCTCTTCATGATGGGTGCATTTGCATGTATGTTACTGTTCATATTGATGCTCATATTGATGTCTTGGTTGTTAATTTTGGACTTCATATGCCTCTGTTCCATGCTTGCAAACGTGCTATCATAATGTTGTTGTTTTTCACTTGCTGAAACTATTTCAACATTCAATCTTGTCTTGTTGGTTCCCACTAATCCATGAGCCATATGCATATGCTTTAGCATCTTTGTTTCATGCCTCCAACATGCCATCATATTAACTTTGCTCATGTATATGCCCCTGTGTTATAAAGCTGCATTTTGCATTGATCATATTGGTTTAATCTTGATGCTTATGAACTTGAACCTTAGTGATATTTGAAGTATGTTATCTGTACTTGAAGTGCATGTCAAGTTTGTGCTCATATGGGTCTTGTAGCATGTTGTTTTGATGTTTGCAAAGTGCTTACTTGCTATTTTTGGCAGATTGTTGTTATATCTTGTTTAGAGTGTATGTGTTGCACCGTTGCTCCATTTTGAGCATGCTCTATATAAAACTTGCTTAGAATTGCATGTAGTTTCATCATGTCATGTTGAATCCTTGTTTTGAGTGTGCTTGCTTGATGTTTGAATGCATTTTGCATCAATGCCATGTTTAACTTGTTTTGCTCATATCTTCTAGGCCGTAGCTCTGAATTAAATGAACTTTATATGTAACTTGACTGGAATCTCGTGTAGATCATCATGGTGCATCTTAACTTGATGTTTAACAACTTGAATATAATGTGTTTCCAGATCTGGTCCAATTTTGAAATTTGCATATGGGGACTTACCGGAATTGTTATATGTTGTTTCTGACCTCATTTAAACTTGCTTTGATGTGTTGTTCTTGTATGCATCATCTCTTGCAATGAGCAGCATCATATAGTCTTGTCATGCATCATATTTGTTTGTGCATCATGCCAAGATTATGCTTGTTTGTTTACTATGTTGTTTGCTTCTTTCCGGTTGTGCTTCTTCTTGATAGTTCCTGTTTCGTTGCGATCGTGAGGATTCGTTTGTCTATGCTTGGTTTGTCTTCGCCCGTTCGTCTTATTCATGGACTCGTTGTTCTTCCTAGCGGGATTTCAGGCAAGATGACCATTACCCTGGATCTCACTACTATCATTGCTATGCTAGTTGTTTTGATGCTATCGCTATGTCGCACTTCCTACCACTTGTTTATCAAGACCCCAAATTGCCATGTCAGCCTCTAACCTTTTTCACCCTTCCTAGCAAACCGTTGTTTGGCTAAGTTACCGCTTTTGCTCAGCCCCTCTTATAGCGTTGTTAGTTGCAGGTGAAGTGGAAGATTGCTCCATGTTGGAACATGATTATGTTGGGACATCACAATATCTCTTATTTAATTAATGCACATATATACTTGGTAAAGGGTGGAAGGCTCGGCCTTATGCCTGGTGTTTTGTTCCACTCTTGCCGCCCTAGTTTCCGTCATACCGGTGTTATGTTCCTTGATTTCGCATCCCTAACACGGTGAGGGGTACGGGACCCTCTTGATAGTTCGCTTTGAATAAAACTCTTCCAGCAAGGCCCAACATTGGTTTTCCATTTTCCTAATAACAACTAAAACTTAAATAGGGGATTTTCTCTGGACCCCTAGTATTTTTAATCAACCCCTGGGCCAATGCTCCTCTAAGTGTTGGTCCAACCTGGGCGATGTCCGGCGCCCCCTGGGCAACCATGGTCTCAGCCAACCCGACATCTGGCCCATCCGCTGTGCCCTGAGAACGAGATACATGCGGCTCCTATCGGGATTTGTCGGCACACCAGGAGGTCTTGCTAGTTTTGTTTTACCATTGTCGAAATGTCTTGTGCACCGGGATCCCGAGTCTGATCGGATGTCCCGTGATGGAGGATTGTCTCTGTGGATCGTGAGCTTATGATGGGCTAAGTTGGGAGACCCCGGCAGGGTTTAAACTTTCGAGAGCCGTGCCCGCGGTTAAGTGGTAGATGGGAATTTGTTAATATCCGGTTGTAGAGAACTTGACACCAGATTCGAACTAAAATACCCAACCGCGTGTGTAACCGTGATGGTCTCCTTTTCGAGTGGGTCGAGAAGAGAACACGGTGGGGTTATGCTTGAACGTAAGTAGTTTAGGATCACTTATTGATCATTACTAGTTTGCGATCGTTTGCCTAGCTTCTCATCTTATTCTTGTACTCGTAAGTTAGTCACCATACAATGCTTAGTCGCTTGCTGCAACCTCACCACTTATCCATTCCATACCCTTTAAGCTTTGCTAGTCTTGATACCCATGGTAATGGGATTGCTGAGTCCTTGTGGCTCACAGATTACTACAACAACAATTGCAGGTACACGTTGCAATGATCATGACGTGAGAGCGATGTTTACTTGTTTTGGAGTTCTTCTTCTGACTCTTCTTTGTTCAGGGGATAGGTTCCTGGTTGGCAGCCCGGGCTAGTAGGGTGCATGTCATTTGAGTTTCTGTTTGTGTTTCATCCGTAGTCGGATGTTGCTCTTATGTATGATGTTGTTGTACTCATGTGGCATTGTATGCCTTTGTATGTATCCGCAACTATTATGTAATGGTACGATGTAATGATATCCACCTTGCAAAAGCGTCTCCAATATGCGCTTCTATCCTTGGTGGGACCTTTGAGGTCCTTTAGGATAGGGTCGCATATTAGGCGTGACAAGTTGGTATCAGAGCCTCGACCGACCATAAGAGCCCCTTGATGTTCGTAGCATGGCCATGTCCAGTCTAGAAGAAAACTGTTTTCCGAGTCTAGTTATATCAGAGAGTTGGAATTCTTTTTACTCCTCAGCCCCTTCGTCGCTCTGGTGAGGAATCTTGACGTAGATGTTTTCATATGCTCCTCTTCCCATTCAATTTTTCTTTAGGATCACAAAGTTAGTTTTTTGATCATTGTGTTCTCAATCCTGTTTTCATCCGGTGCATTTCTCGTCAAGTTGACTCGACCCTCTTGGTCTTTTGCAAGATCAACCCTCAGTTCTTTCTCAGCGACGACGTTTTCCCTGTCCTTAGTTGTCTTTCTTTTTCCCCACCCGCCCACCCTTTTTCTTCTGGAAGCCGGAGTCCATAATCAAGTATCCATCCTACTCGTGCGAAGCCTGTGCATTCTTTCCTGAATTATTTCAACCGGTGTTTTCTCTTTAAGCTATTCGTCGATTCCCCATTCCAAGTTGCCTTTGTTTTTCCCTCCCTCCCACCCCTTTTCTTCCCGGAGCCCGAGTCTCTTTCGAGCATTAATTTCATTCATGTGGAGCCTCTTCAGTCTTTCGTCAATTGTTTCAACCGGTGGTTTCTTGTCTAGTTCATCATTCTTCATATTTTTCTTTTCCGGTGGACTCAATTCAAATATTCGGTGTTGATATTATTCTTCTCCCTGGCTCAAATGTTTTCCCCTTGCTCGTTCACGCTTGCCATTTAATCATTCCGGAGTGCGGAAGACATCTTAGGAGATTCGTCTGTGTTCCCATAAATTCGAGGTTGTCACCTCATTCAAATATTTCAATTGTTCCGGTGCATCATCTATCTCTTCAACAATCCTTTTTCAATGGTGTTTCTTTTTAGTGGGCCCTACCCCACAGGTCTTTTCCCAGGATCTTACATGACTCTTCTAATTATTCCGGAGCTATTCCCAATTCTTTTCAAAGTGTGACATAAGAATTGATTCCATCAGTCACATGCCTTCTCCAGATCGCTTTCAAATTATTTTCATTATTGGCTCAACCTCTTCGATTTTCATTCTCCCGAAGTATCTCAACAATTTTGGTGGTGTTTCTCATCGTCTTTTGAAGATCGAAGAAGAGTTCCTTCTGAATCTTGTCCTTTCTCTCGAAGATTCGTGGTTCCAGCTTCTTGTTATCCTCTCGAATTATTACGTTTGTTAGAAATTTGTTCCTTACCCATCCGGAGTATGTCAGGAGTTGTTTTCTATTTTGTTTCACCGGAGGCCATCATTCCAGAAGAATTCTTCGTCCTCACATTCCAGCTATCGTTATCCAATTATCCCGGTGCATCTGTCAAGTATTCCTTAATCAGCTCGTTATCTCTTCATTCTTTTGCATCTAAATCCCCTCAAGCATATTTTTTCCTCTAATTCTTCCTGGTGATTCATTCTCTTTCATCATCCATTTTTGAATTCTTATGGTGGTTCCTTCCATTTTAGCCGGAGTGTTGCCAGAATTCTTTTGTTCTTATTCCTTTTCTACCTATTCTAACCGGAGTGGTTTCAGAGTCTATCTCATTCCTTGAGCTTTAGATTCTCGTCATATTCACCGTTCCTCTTTTCTACCGAGCGCTCTCGGTCTTGTTCATCTTCTCTCTTGCGTTCTCAGTTCACCTTGTCCTCTTTCTCTTCTGTCTCATTCCTAAGATCTCGGGACGAGATCTTCTGTTAGTGGATGAGAGTTGTAACGCCCCGAGACCGATACGCCAGATGTCTTCCAGTTATTCACTGTCGTTGCCATGTCATTTGCTTGCGTGCATTTTGCCATGTTATCATGTGCATTTCATCTACATGTTTTTCAAACTTGCATCCGTCTGGGTTCTCCTGGTTCTCTCTGTTGTCCGTTCTGAGCCCTTTCACACTTGCACGTGCCTGCGACACCTCTGAAATATTATTTTATAAGTTGCATAAAAACGTTCTTGGAATGGGTTGAAACTTGATGTGCGGTCTTATTATAGTGTAGGTAGACCGCATGCCAAATTTCGTCGCATCCGGAATCCGTTTGTTAGCCCAACCGTTAAACATATAGCCGCAATATAGCTGGTATAATTATCGGATGTTTCGGTCTCGGAAACTGCTATCGGGCCGCACTTCATCTCTCTCTTCTCGACCCAAGGCATCCTGCAGTGCCCACCTGCAACCACCTACACCACCCCTCCGTTCTGGACCGTCCGATGGCGATCGTGCGGTCCGAAACGGAGCAAAACACCCCCAAACCCTAACCTTCTCTATATTTAGACCCACATCCTTCCAAATTTTGGCTAAACCTAACCTAGCCTCCCCTAACCTCCAACCCCCGCATCCTCCTCAAAAATCGCGCTGCTAGGCTCCTCCTCCTTGTTTTTCGGTGAGCCCCAGCCCCCTCGCGCCATGTGGCGAGCTCCTAATGGCCACCCGCCATCGCGCCGCCGCCCGTGGCCATCCCGCGCACGCCACGTCACCCATCAGCCTCCTCCCATCGCTCAGGCCCGCCAAAGCCCATCCGCGGCCCGCCTCGGGTCGATCTGGGCCCGAGGGCGCCCGCACCGTGCCACCGTCTCGCTCTGGATCAGGAGGAGCCCGATCCCGCGGCTGTGCTCCGCCTCCCGCGCTCCCTTCGCTCGTCGCTCTGCCCGACCTCCCGCCTCCTCCTTGTCGCCGCCTTGCAACCCCGCCAGACCTCCTCTCTGCCACCATCCTGTGCGCCGCCCAGAGCCGCCTCCGCATCAAGCTTGCGCCACCGCCTGGGTCTTACCCACCCCGAAGCTCCTGGTCTGCCGCCACCAAGTTGCCGTCGGCGGCCCTGCCTCGCCACCGGCCGGATCCGGTGCCTGGAGGCTCGATCCACCCATTCCCGGCCGTGCCTCGCCTTCCTCGCCGTGTCCCACTGCTACGCCGGCAGCATGGTCCTCTGCTTCGCTGGGGGCCGACGGGCATCGCCGCCGCTCGCGTTGACCCTGCGTGGGCCGGCCTCACCCCAGCCCAGGGTCCCCCTGGCCTCTACTCCATATCTGGCCTAGCTCCCGCACCCCGATCCGGCCCAAGTGGCCCAATGTAAGCTCCGCCTATCCCTTGCCCGTGCGCTTTATCACTATATCGCCTCATCCTCTGTTTTGTGTTAGAAATATGGCAGTCCCTGAGAAAAACATCAGCATGTTTGCATTTTGTGATGATGATAACTTTTGTGCATGTTGCTTCGTTTTGCATGCGTGATATGTCAAAATGTTCATCTCTTGATGCTCTTCATGATGGGTGCATTTGCATGTATGTTACTGTTCATATTGATGCCCTAATCTTTGTTGCAAAACTGCTAAGTGATATAAACTGCTGAAAACTGTGGCATGTTGACATCATTTAGGTGTGTTGTGAGTGGTGTAACTGTGTACCTGTTGATCCTATGATGATCTTGATATGCACATGTTCTGCTCTTCATGCTCTACATGTTGGTGAGCTTTGGTTTCATGTTAGGGCGCATCTTGATATCTTAATCTCTATTGCAAAAGTGCATGTTGCTGTTAACTGCTGAAAACTGCTGTAACTTGTCTATTTCTCTTTTTTAATATATTTTTGTGTAATTTTCTTTTGAGCATCATGTCTACATATTTTAGGAGCATAATTATGCCATCTTTGTTGTGGTGCACTCCATGTATTTTTATATGCCCTGTAGTGAGTGCAACAAGCTTGTGAAGTGGGCTACTTGCTGTTAATGTTCTGTCAAGTCTGTTTCTATCATATCATGTTGCCTTGTTTTCTTGATGCTACCAATTAATCCATGCATAATCTGGAGATGCTTAGTTGACATGTTTTGTTTTCCATGCTATGCTCTATCATGCCATGCCTTTTGATGCCTTGTATATGTTCTGTAGCATATGTTTTCATTGCCATGAACATGCCTACATGCAGTTCCAGTTTTCTGTTAACTTCGTGATGCCATGTTGTGAGCTTGATATTAGCTAATCTATGCCCATTCTAGAGATGCTCCAATTACATATTTTGAAGAATGCTATGAGTACTCTGTTCACATGCCAGGGTTGTTAACTTTGGACTTATATGCCTCTATTCCATGCTTGCAAACATGCTATCTTAATGTTGCTATTTTACACTTGTTGAAACTGTTTCAACATTCAATCTTGTCTTGTTGGTTCCCACTAATCCATGAGCCATATGCAGCATCATATAGCCTTGTCATGCATCATATTTGTTTGTGCATCATGCCATGATTATGCTTGTTTGTTTATTATGTTGTTTGCTTTTTTCCGGTTGTGCTTCTTCTCGATAGCTCCTATTTCGTTGCGATCGTGAGGATTCGTTCGTCTATGCTTCGTTTGTCTTCGCCCGTTCGTCTTCTTCATGGACTCATTCTTCTTCCTAGCGGGATTTTAGGCAAGATGACCGTTACCCTCGATCTCACTACTATCATTGCTATGCTAGTTGTTTTGATGCTATCGCTATGTTGCGCTTCCTACCACTTGTTTATCAAGCCTCCCAAATTGCCATGTCAGCCTCTAACCTTTTCAGCCTTCCTAACAAACCGTTGTTTGGCTAAGTTACCGCTTTTGCTCAGCCCCTCTTATAGCGTTGTTAGTTGCAGGTGAAGCTGAAGATTGCTCCATGTTGGAACATGATTATGTTGGGATATCACAGTATCTCTTATTTAATTAATGCACATATATACTTGGTAAAGCATGGAAGGCTCGGCCTTATGCCTGGTGTTTTGTTCCACTCTTACCGCCCTAGTTTCCATCATACCGGTGTTATGTTCCTTGATTTCGCGTCCCTAACACGGTGAGGGGTATGTGACCCTCTTGACAGTTCGCTTTGAATAAAACTCTTCTAGCAAGGCCAACCATTGGTTTTCCATTTTCCTAATAACAACTAAAACTTAAATAGGGGATTTTCTCTTGACCCCTAGTATTTTTAATCAACCCCCGGGCCAATGCTCCTGTCACATCCCTAGTCTGGTATGACCTAGGCTAGCTAGCCATTTGTGCATCATATTTAAATTTTATTTAAATTTGAAATGAGGATTGGTGGAACCCTCAGAATCATTTTTGAAAATGACCCAAATAAAAATTTCTCCAAAAGGGTCCAAGAAAATGCTCATGTTGCCCTCTGAAAATATTGGACAGAGATAAAAATCAAAACAATATTTTTAGGAGCTCATGGACATTTTATTTTGGCCATTTGGATTAATTCGATAAATATTTGCATTGGAAATATATTTCTATATATATGAAATATGGTCCAAAAATTATGCCATTTATAAAAGAGCTCTGGAATAATATATCCAGCTCCTGCAAAAATTGGCATAATAAAATAAAATGGTTTAGTATTTTTATTAAATCAAAACAAATGTCAGAAAAATTAGAAAACAAAAATAAAGGAAGGAGGGGCTTACCTGGGCCTCCCCTCCCCTGCGCAGCCCAGCAGCAGCAGGCCGGCCCAGCCAGGAGGCGGCCCAGCCCGCCTGGCCCCCCCTCCCCTGTCGCCTTCCTCCTCTGCCAGGAGGACGGGCGTGTGCCCGACGCTCGCCG
>NC_041381.1:373395699-373466353 GCF_002162155.2 Triticum dicoccoides | reverse complement strand
CCTTCTCTCGCCCTCGATGCCCCGGACGTCGCCACGCAGCTGCCCCGCACCGCTCTCCCTCTCCCTCGCCCTCCTCTTCTCCCCCTGCTCTCTCTCCCTCTCACCCGAGAACCACCGCCGCCGCCGACGGGCATCACCGTAGCCACCGGCCTCCCCTCGCCTCCCTGAGATGCTTCCCAGCTCCGCCTCGACCCCCTCTACCTCCTCTTCAAGCCACGCACCTCCGGACGCGCTCCATCGCCGACGCCGTTGTCTTCTTCACCACCGACGCCGGAGATCGACCTCGCCGCCATCACCGTCAATTCGCCGGACGCAGGACGTCCCCGAGCACACCGGCCTGCTCTGCGAGTCCGCCGTGAGCCTCTCTTCCTTTCCCCTCACCTCTCTCTCTCGCGCGTGCCCTGTAGCCGCTGCCCCACGAGCGCCCGAAGCCGCCGTCCGCCATGGCCGGCGAGCTCCGTGCCCCCGAGCACCTCCGCCTCGCGTAGATAGCTCGATGTGCTCCTGCTGCCTCGTAGCTACCGTCTGTGCCCTCCGTTCGCTCGAACGCGAGCTGCAGCCCCACGCCCGCGCTATCCCGAACTCCGGCCGCCGCCCCGAGCTCCGCTCCGGCGAGCTCCGGCGCCCCCGCAGCCCCCCATCAGCTCCCCTGGTTGCGGACGAAGACGGGCTACGCCCCGGTGGTCTTAGCGCGATCAAACGCCGTCTGTAACGCAAGTCCGGCGAGTCGCCGCCGCGCAAATGGTCGCCGCCGGCCAGAACTCCGGCGGGCTGACGTGGTTTGTTAATTAGTCACTAATTCCCCACCCGCTGACGCTGACAAGTGGGCCCCAGGGCTTAGTCAAAGCTAACCAGCCCGGGTTTGACTCGGGGTTAACCCTAGTGTCACTGACGTGTGGGTCCCACACGTCAGGATTGACCTGGACAGCCGCGTTGACCGCTGATGCAATGATGACGTCATGCTGACGCAATTATACATTTTCTGGAATTAAAATAATTCAGAAAATCCAGAAATTGATTTAAATTTCAAAAATTCATATCAATTCAACCGTAGCTCAGATTTAAATAATTTATATATGAAAAATTATCAGAAAAATGCAACCTTTCCATTTGTACTAGTTTCATGCATGAAAAACCAACTTATACATGCTGAATATGGGAAAACACATTATGGCATATATAAGAGACCTAATTTAGAAATGCATTTGAACCTTTGGTTCAAATGGACTTCAAACCAATTGAACACTAGTTGCATTAGCTCAACAGCATCACATCTACATGCCATGTTCATGCATCATATTGTTGCATATGATTGTGTATTGATTGCCGGCACCGTTCCTTCTCGATAGGTCCTGCTCCGGAGACGTTCCAGAGTACCTGTCTGTGAAGCAGTGCCTCCCTTGTTGTGTTACCAGGCAAGCAAACCCCCTTGTTCATTTCGATAAAACCCTACTCTCTCGCTCCTGCTCTCGGTTATTGCATTAGGACAACAACGATTCATCCGCTACTTTGTGCTGCGGTAGTTGAACCCATTCCTCTGCATGACCTGTCATTGCCACAGTAAATAGTTGAAACCCACTAGCATGTGTAGGAGTTGATTGAAGCCACTGATGTGTTCCTACCATGCTATGCCTGCTATTGCTTAGAGTGTGTCAGGTCTGATTCATTGGGAATGAATTGGAGTGTTACCATATGTTCTGATGCTGAGAGTGAAGTGTGTGAACACGATTTGGTAAAGGTAGCGGTGAGAGGCCATGTAGGAGTACATGGTGGGTTGTCTCACTGGAACCGTCCTTAAGCACTGAGTTCTGTGTATGTTGTCCAATGACTCGATACTACCACACATTGGGTTCCGGTAACTCGACCCCTCTCGATTTATTAACCAACTTGGTCTCTGTCCAGGAGTCGCAACTAGTTTCTGGTGTTTGTAGGTAGTGCTATTTTTCTACCAAGTGGCACCCGGCAGGGTGGGCTTGGGACAGACTAGGCACACGTGGCCCGGTGTACCGAGTGGCACCCGGTTGGTGGGCTCAGGAACCCTGTACACATCGTTTGGGGCCGTAAGCGACACCCCGGCCGGATCTCCTTGCGGATGGAACCCGAATAGGCGATAAACCTGGACTAGAGTCTTGTGTGGTTAGTCAGGTCGTGGCCGACACCCTCGCCAGGCTTCCGCTTGAAGGTTGCCGAGATACATGACGTGTACATGGCGGTAAGTGGCGAGAGCGTGTGTGAAGAAGTACACCCCTGCAGGGTTAACATGATCTATTCGAATAGCCGGGTCCGCGGTTATGGACTTCTTGGATGCTTACATGGTACATAGACAACTTGAAGTGGATACTCTAAAATGCTCAAGACAAGTGTGAGTGCTATGGATGGCCTTCTCGTAGGGAGACGGGGATGAATCCATAGTAGTGTATTGTGTGGTGTTTAGTGGACTCGTGTACGTTGTTTCACCTCCAGAGTTTCTGGTAGTCGTAGACTAGGATAGCCACAGAGTCAAAGCTGGCTTGCTGCAACTAAAGCCCACATTACCCTCTTGATACAAATGCATGTATGATAGGATCTGATGTAAGTCTTGCTGAGTACCTTTGTACTCATGTTGCTTTATTTATGTTTTTGCAGCGGAGACTTCGGTCTTACTAGTGTTCTCGTGGACTTCGACTAGTAGCTAGTACCTCAGCTACGATCTTGATCGGATGTTGTAGATAGTCAGGCTTCCAGCCTTTTTCATTTATAGATGTCTGTACCCAGACATGTAATGCTTCCGCTTGTTGCTTGTATGCTCTGTATGACGGGTCTTGTGACCCCTGTTTGCAATAAATGCTATGATGGCTCTTCTGAGCCTTTATCTATATAATTGTTAAGTTATGCTGTGATGCCATGTTGTACAGCACATACTTGCATGTTATGCGTACGTGTAATGTGTAGTGCTATGTGTGGGATCTGACTATCTAGTTGTTTATCTTTAGTAGCCTCTCTTACTGGGAAATGTCTCCTAGTGTTACCGCTGAGCCATGGTAGCTTGCTACTGCTCTGGAACACTTAGGCTGGCGGGCATGTGTCCTTCTTCGTTCCTGTGTCTGTCCCTTCGGGGAAATGTCACGCTTTGAGTACCGGAGTCCTGTTAGCCCGCTACAGCCCGGTTTACCGGAGTCCTGCTAGCCCAGTGCTACAGCCCGGACCCACTTGCTGATGACCGACACGTTCGAAGCTAGGTCATGGATGCCTGTCCCTGTAAGTCTGTGCCACTTGGGTTTGCGACTAGTCATGTCAGCCTGGGCTCCTTATCATATGGATGCTGGCGACACTATCATATACGTGAGCCAAAAGGCGCAAACGGTCCCGGGAAAAGGTAAGACGACACCCGTGGGGATACCGTGCGTGAGGCCGCAAAGTGATATGAGGTGTTACCGGCTAGATCGATGTGACATCGAGTCGGGGTCCTGACAGCGTTGGTATCAGAGCTTGACTGCCTGTAGGATTACCAAGCCAAACTGGTCGAAGTTGAGTCTAGAAATTCTTTAATTATATAAGGGAATTGATTGTGGAATGGAACGTAAGGCTCTTTTTACTCCTTATACCTCATGGCCTTCTGATCTGAGTCATCCTATCTTTCCTACGGGGTTAAGGAACTAGGCTTTCTCTTCCGTCTATTAGGATCACGTGTTACTACTCCGTAGTCCCATAGGATTGGTTGATCAGAGTCATACCCAGTTTCGAGTACTTCCGGTGTAGTCTGTTTAGTACTATCCCAGAACCTTGAGTGGTGATGTTGAGTTGTTGTACTACCCCATTCCTAGTATGATGTCTCATTCTGAGCATTTTACTGCCGTTATGCTGCCGGAATTGCCCTAGGAGTTCGAGTAATACTAATTCCTTGTCCTACATTCTACAGTCCATAGTTGATGCTGATTCCGTCCTTGGTTTCGTTTCTCAGGATGTCATCAGCTAAGCGAAGTTCCGTTGCTCGTAGCCAGAACCATGGATATGGTAGGGATGAGGATCCTCCCGACCAGCCTTCGTTGCCAGAGTTCATGCTAGAGATGGAGAGGAACAAGCGTGAGTCTAATCGCTTGTTGGCACGTATCGAGGAGAATACCGCACATCAGTTCAAAGGGTCTGCTACCATTCATGATTTCATTCGCTTGCACCCACCTACTTTTCATCATTCCATCGAGCCACTCGATGCAGATGACTGGCTCCGTAGCATCACCCATAAGCTGCGTTCCGCGAACGTAGCTGAAGATGACAAGGTCACTTATGCCACATATCACCTAGAAGGTCCTGCTAGTCTTTGGTGGCAGAACTATGAGGCTATGCTTCCAGTTGGCCAGATTCCTACCTGGAAGGATTTCACTGAGGCTTTTCGCGAGCATCACATTCCCCAGGCCCTTATTGATCGCAAGAGAGAAGAGTTCTGTAGTTTCACCCAGAGTAAGATGGTTGTTGATGCTTATAGCAGAGAATTCGAGAACCTTGCCCGCTATGCCACAGAAGAAGTGTCCACGGACGCCAAGAAGCAAGCTAGGTTCCGGAAGGGTCTCAACCCCAAGTTGCGTCGTGATCTTCACCTGCATCATTGTGATACATTCCAAGCCCTTGTGAACAAGGCCATCAATGCAGAGACAGCTCAACTCACTTACGAGGAGTCTCATAAGCACACCCGTGATTTGGGATCTTCCTCCGGTTCTAGTTCCCAGAAGCGCCGGATTTGGGTTCCAAACTCCGCTCTTCCTTCCGGTTATACACCGAGGCCATCCTATGTGGTGCCTTCTCCAGCTCAGTCGTATGTTCCACCCGGGCCTACTGGTAGACCGTTTGTTAGTGCGGGTCCCCGTCCAACCTCAGGGACTTGCTTCACATGCGGGAAGCCAGGACACTATGCACGTGATTGCTCTCAGACTAGTTATGCTCCACCCCAGCCCGAGAAGACTTTTGGCTGTGTTAAGCCATCACGCAAGATGATCAGTGTTAAGTCAGCCCCCACTGAACGTGGACGTGTGCATCACGTCTCAGCTAAAGACGCTCATGATGATCCAGATGTCGTTCTTGGTACCCTTCTTGTCAATTGTCACCCAGCATCAGTTCTATTCGATACTGGAGCATCTCACTCCTTCATTTCTGAAGGTTATGCTCGTCTGCACGACATGTCATTTTGTGATATGCCAACTCCGCTTGAAATCCAAACCCCAGGGTCTAGATGGCAGACCACCAGAATCAGCCATGGTAACGAAATTCTTGTTGATAGACTTGTGTTCCTTGCATCACTTGTAGCCCTCAAGTCCTCAGATATTAACATCATCTTGGGTATGGACTGGATGACAGCTCATCATGCCAAGATTGATTGTTACACAAGATCTGTTCAGCTTACACACCCATCTGGCAAGATAGTCACCGTCTCCACTAGAGTTGCAAAGCGTCAACTCTATTCTCTTAATGCCAGCCCTCTTCCAGACCTTGAAGATATCCCGGTAGTCCGTGACTTTCCGGATGTCTTTCCAGAGGAACTGCCAGGTTTTCCACCTGACAGAGATGTAGAGTTCGTCATAGATCTTATCCCAGGAACAGCTCCAATCTCCCGGAGACCTTACAAGATGGCACCCCTAGAACTAGCCGAGCTTAAGAAACAACTCGATGAGTCCTTGCAAAAGGGTTTCATCCGTCCTAGTTCTTCTCCTTGGGCTTGCCCCGTCCTCTTCGTCAAGAAGAAAGACGGTACGGACCGGATGGTTGTAGATTATCGTCCCGTTAATTTGGTCACGATAAAGAACAAGTATCCGCTTCCCAGGATCAATGACCTGTATGATCAGCTCGCTGGATCCTCAGTCTTTTCCAAGATGGATTTAAGGTTAGGATACCACCAAATTAAGATCAGAAATGGGGACATTCCCAAGACAGCTTTTGTCACTCGTTATGGCCAGTACGAGTACACGGTCATGTCCTTTGGTCTAACCAACGCCCCAGCCACATTCTCCCGCTTGATGAACTCGATCTTCATGGAGTACTTAGATAAGTTCGTCGTGGTTTACCTCGATGATATTCTTATTTACTCGAAGAACGAGGAAGAGCATGCCGAACATCTTAGACTTGTTTTAGAAAAACTTAGAGAGCACCGCCTTTATGCCAAGTTCTCCAAGTGTGAATTTTGGTTGCCAGAAGTGACCTACCTAGGCCACGTAATCTCTGGTAAGGGCATTGCTGTCAATCCCGAGAGAGTTCAAGCCGTTCTCGATTGGACTCCACCTGAGACCGTGAAACAAGTTAGGAGTTTCCTTGGTCTAGCCAGCTATTGTCGCCGCTTTGTTGAAAACTTCTCCAAAGTAGCCAAACCCCTCACGGAACTTCTCAAGAAAGATAAAAAGTTCGAGTGGTCCCCACAGTGTGAGTACAGTTTTCAAGAACTAAAAAGACGCTTGACTTCTGCTCCCATACTTGTGCCACCGGATTTCACTAAAGACTTTATTATCTACTGCGACGCCTCACGACAGGGACTAGGTTGCATTCTTATGCAGGATCGTCATGTGATTGCCTATGCATCTCGACAGTTGCATCCACATGAGGAGAATTATCCTACACATGATCTAGAGCTTGCAGCCGTAGTCTATGCATTCAAGACTTGGCGACATTACCTCCTTGGTAAACGTTGCGAGATCTACACCGATCACCAGAGTCTCAAGTATATCTTCACCCAACCGGATCTGAACCTTAGGCAAAGACGTTGGTTGGAGTTGATCACAAATTATGATCTAGGGATTACCTACACCCCAGGCAAAGCCAATGTCATGGCTGATGCTCTAAGCCGTAAATCCTATTGCAACAATCTCATGTTGCAGCAAGGCCAACCACTTCTCCATGAGGAATTCTGTAAGCTTAACCTTCACATTGCGCCTCGCGGATTCCTTTCTACCTTGGTGGCGAAACCTACCCTTGTGGATCTTATCATCGAAGCCCAGAAACATGATACGGGGATTACCCGGATCAAGAGGAACATTAAGAAAGGAGTTGGTGGATGTTTCTCTATGGATGATCGCGGTGTTGTTTTCTTTGAGAATCGCTTGGTGGTTCCCAAGAAGCAACATCTTCGGCAGTTGATTCTTAAGGAGGCACATGAATCTCCTCTCACGATTCATCCCGGTAGTACTAAGATGTATCAGGATCTACGCCAGAGGTTCTGGTGGACTAGGATGAAGAGAGAAATCGCTGAGTTCATTGCTAAATGTGACGTTTGTCGTCGCGTTAAGGCAGAGCATCAAAGACCTGCTGGCACCCTTCAGCCTTTAGCTATTCCTGAATGGAAATGGGATAAAGTTGGTATGGACTTCATCACCGGTTTTCCCAGGACCAAAAGAGGGAATAACGCTATCTTCGTAGTCGTTGATCGTCTTTCCAAAGTGGCTCACTTCCTCCCTGTTCCAGAGAGTATCACTGCTAGTCAGCTTGCTGACTTATATGTTTCTCGAATAGTGTCACTTCATGGTGTTCCACTAGAGATCAATTCAGACCGTGGCAGTCTTTTCACTTCTCATTTCTGGGAGAGTTTCCAAACTGCCATGGGAACCCATCTTTCCTTCAGTACCGCTTTCCACCCTCAGTCGAGTGGTCAGGTGGAACGGGTCAATCAAATTCTCGAAGACATGCTCCGAGCTTGCGTTATCTCATTCGGTATGGATTGGGAGAAATGTCTTCCTTTTGCCGAGTTTGCCTATAACAATAGCTACCAATCCAGCCTCAAGCAAGCTCCTTTTGAGGTTCTCTATGGACGAAGATGTCGAACACCTTTGAACTGGTCAGAAACCGGTGAAAGACAATTCTTTGGACCGGACATGATCCAGGAGGCAGAAGAGCAAGTTCGCATCATTCGTGAGAATTTGAAAACAGCCCAATCTCGTCAAAAGAGTCAGTATGATCGTCATCATAAGGATATGACTTATGAAATTGGCGACCAAGCTTACCTTCGGGTTACTCCTTTGAAGGGTACCCATCGTTTCGGTATCAAGGGCAAGTTGGCTCCTCGTTACATTGGTCCTTTTCGCATTCTCGCTAAACGAGGAGA
Organism: Triticum dicoccoides; assembly: GCF_002162155.2. Taxonomy (NCBI): domain Eukaryota; kingdom Viridiplantae; phylum Streptophyta; class Magnoliopsida; order Poales; family Poaceae; genus Triticum; species Triticum dicoccoides. Next base: position 373,458,297 of record NC_041381.1, on the reverse strand, counting down.
GGTTGCCTACCAATTGGAATTACCTCCACATCTTTCTCGAGTTCATGATGTCTTCCACGTCTCTCAACTCAGGCGTTGCTTCTCGGATCCCATCCGCGGAGTGGACCACGAAACGCTTGATCTCCAAGATAACCTCACATACCAAGAGTACCCGGTTCGCATTCTTGATCAAGCAGAGCGTGTTACTCGACGTCAGAACATCAAGTTTCTCAAAGTTCAGTGGTCTCATCATTCCGAGAGAGAGGCTACTTGGGAGCGAGAAGATCGTCTTCGACTGGAGTACCCCGCTTTCTTTCCGTCGACCCCTGAATCTCGAGACGAGATTCTGTCAAGTGGGGGCGAGTTGTCACATCCCTAGTCTGGTATGACCTAGGCTAGCTAGCCATTTGTGCATCATATTTAAATTTTATTTAAATTTGAAATGAGGATTGGTGGAACCCTCAGAATCATTTTTGAAAATGACCCAAATAAAAATTTCTCCAAAAGGGTCCAAGAAAATGCTCATGTTGCCCTCTGAAAATATTGGACAGAGATAAAAATCAAAACAATATTTTTAGGAGCTCATGGACATTTTATTTTGGCCATTTGTATTAATTCGATAAATATTTGCATTGGAAATATATTTCTATATATATGAAACATGGTCCAAAAATTATGCCATTTATAAAAGAGCTCTGGAATAATATATCCAGCTCCTGCAAAAATTGGCATAATAAAATAAAATGGTTTAGTATTTTTATTAAATCAAAACAATGTCAGAAAAATTAGAAAACAAAAATAAAGGAAGGAGGGGCTTACCTGGGCCTCCCCTCCCCTGCGCAGCCCAGCAGCAGCAGGCCGACCCAGCCAGGAGGCGGCCCAGCCCGCCTGGCCCCCCCTCCCCTGTCGCCTTCCTCCTCTGCCAGGAGGACGGGCGTGTGCCCGACGCTCGCCGGCACGCGCGCGCGCCACCTCCCCCCCCTGCTGGCCACCTCCTGCTTCCTTCTCTCGCCCTCGATGCCCCGGACGTCGCCACGCAGCTGCCCCGCACCGCTCTCCCTCTCCCTCGCCCTCCTCTTCTCCCCCTGCTCTCTCTCCCTCTCACCCGAGAACCACCGCCGCCGCCGACGGGCATCACCGTAGCCACCGGCCTCCCCTCGCCTCCCTGAGACGCTTCCTAGCTCCGCCTCGACCCCCTCTACCTCCTCTTCAAGCCACGCACCTCCGGACGCGCTCCATCGCCGACGCCGTTGTCTTCTTCACCACCGACGCCGGAGATCGACCTCGCCGCCATCACCGTCAATTCGCCGTACGCAGGACGTCCCCGAGCACACCGGCCTGCTCTGCGAGTCCGCCGTGAGCCTCTCTTCCTTTCCCCTCACCTCTCTCTCTCGCGCGTGCCCTGTAGCCGCTGCCCCACGAGCGCCCGAAGCCGCCGTCCGCCATGGCCGGCGAGCTCCGTGCCCCCGAGCACCTCCGCCTCGCGTAGATAGCTCGATGTGCTCCTGCTGCCTCGTAGCTACCGTCTGTGCCCTCCGTTCGCTCGAACGCGAGCTGCAGCCCCACGCCCGCGCTATCCCGAACTCTGGCCGCCGCCCCGAGCTCCGCTCCGGCGAGCTCCGGCGCCCCCGCAGCCCCCCATCAGCTCCCCTGGTTGCGGACGAAGACGGGCTACGCCCCGGTGGTCTTAGCGCGATCAAACGCCGTCTGTAACGCAAGTCCGGCGAGTCGCCGCCGCGCAAATGGTCGCCGCCGGCCAGAACTCCGGCGGGCTGACGTGGTTTGTTAATTAGTCACTAATTCCCCACCCGCTGACGCTGACAAGTGGGCCCCAGGGCTTAGTCAAAGCTAACCAGCCCGGGTTTGACTCGGGGTTAACCCCAGTGTCACTGACGTGTGGGTCCCACACGTCAGGATTGACCTGGACAGCCGCGTTGACCGCTGATGCAATGATGACGTCATGCTGACGCAATTATACATTTTCTGGAATTAAAATAATTCAGAAAATCCAGAAATTGATTTAAATTTCAAAAATTCATATCAATTCAATCGTAGCTCAGATTTAAATAATTTATATATGAAAAATTATCAGAAAAATGCAACCTTTCCATCTGTACTAGTTTCATGCATGAAAAACCAACTTATACATGCTGAATATGGGAAAACACATTATGGCATATATAAGAGACCTAATTTAGAAATGCATTTGAACCTTTGGTTCAAATGGACTTCAAACCAATTGAACACTAGTTGCATTAGCTCAACAACATCACATCTACATGCCATGTTCATGCATCATATTGTTGCATATGATTGTGTATTGATTGCCGGCACCGTTCCTTCTCGATAGGTCCTGCTCCGGAGACGTTCCAGAGTACCTGTCTGTGAAGCAGTGCCTCCCTTGTTGTGTTACCAGGCAAGAAAACCCCCTTGTTCATTTCGATAAAACCCTACTCTCTCGCTCCTGCTCTCGGTTATTGCATTAGGACAACAACGATTCATCCGCTACTTTGTGCTGCGGTAGTTGAACCCATTCCTCTGCATGACCTGTCATTGCCACAGTAAATAGTTGAAACCCACTAGCATGTGTAGGAGTTGATTGAAGCCACTGATGTGTTCCTACCATGCTATGCCTGCTATTGCTTAGAGTGTGTCAGGTCTGATTCATTGGGAATGAATTGGAGTGTTACGATATGTTCTGATGCTGAGAGTGAAGTGTGTGAACACGATTTGGTAAAGGTAGCGGTGAGAGGCCATGTAGGAGTACATGGTGGGTTGTCTCACTGGAACCGTCCTTAAGCACTGAGTTCTGTGTATGTTGTCCAATGACTCGATACTACCACACATTGGGTTCCGGTAACTCGACCCCTCTCGATTTATTAACCAACTTGGTCTCTGTCCAGGAGTCGCAACTAGTTTCTGGTGTTTGTAGGTAGTGCTATTTTTCTACCAAGTGGCACCCGGCAGGGTGGGCTTGGGACAGACTAGGCACACGTGGCCCGGTGTACCGAGTGGCACCCGGTTGGTGGGCTCGGGAACCCTGTACACATCGTTTGGGGCCGTAAGCGACACCCCGGCCGGATCTCCTTGCGGATGGAACCCGAATAGGCGATAAACCTGGACTAGAGTCTTGTGTGGTTAGTCAGGTCGTGGCCGACACCCTCGCCAGGCTTCCGCTTGAAGGTTGCCGAGATACATGACGTGTACATGGCGGTAAGTGGCGAGAGCGTGTGTGAAGAAGTACACCCCTGCAGGGTTAACATGATCTATTCGAATAGCCGGGTCCGCGGTTATGGACTTCTTGGATGCTTACATGGTACATAGACAACTTGAAGTGGATACTCTAAAATGCTCAAGACAAGTGTGAGTGCTATGGATGGCCTTCTCGTAGGGAGACGGGGATGAATCCATAGTAGTGTATTGTGTGGTGTTTAGTGGACTCGTGTACGTTGTTTCACCTCCAGAGTTTCTGGTAGTCGTAGACTAGGATAGCCACAGAGTCAAAGCTGGCTTGCTGCAACTAAAGCCCACATTACCCTCTTGATACAAATGCATGTATGATAGGATCTGATGTAAGTCTTGCTGAGTACCTTTGTACTCATGTTGCTTTATTTATGTTTTTGCAGCGGAGACTTCGGTCTTACTAGTGTTCTCGTGGACTTCGACTAGTAGCTAGTACCTCAGCTACGATCTTGATCGGATGTTGTAGATAGTCAGGCTTCCAGCCTTTTTCATTTATAGATGTCTGTACCCAGACATGTAATGCTTCCGCTTGTTGCTTGTATGCTCTGTATGACGGGTCTTGTGACCCCTGTTTGCAATAAATGCTATGATGGCTCTTCTGAGCCTTTATCTATATAATTGTTAAGTTATGCTGTGATGCCATGTTGTACAGCACATACTTGCATGTTATGCGTACGTGTAATGTGTAGTGCTATGTGTGGGATCTGACTATCTAGTTGTTTATCTTTAGTAGCCTCTCTTACCGGGAAATGTCTCCTAGTGTTACCGCTGAGCCATGGTAGCTTGCTACTGCTCTGGAACACTTAGGCTGGCGGGCATGTGTCCTTCTTCGTTCCTGTGTCTGTCCCTTCGGGGAAATGTCACGCTTTGAGTACCGGAGTCCTGTTAGCCCGCTACAGCCCGGTTTACCGGAGTCCTGCTAGCCCAGTGCTACAGCCCGGACCCACTTGCTGATGACCGACACGTTCGAAGCTGGGTCATGGATGCCTGTCCCTGTAAGTTTGTGCCACTTGGGTTTGCGACTAGTCATGTCAGCCCGGGCTCCTTATCATATGGATGCTAGCGACACTATCATATACGTGAGCCAAAAGGCGCAAACGGTCCTGGGAAAAGGTAAGACGACACCCGTGGGGATACCGTGCGTGAGGCCGCAAAGTGATATGAGGTGTTATCGGCTAGATCGATGTGACATCGAGTCGGGGTCCTGACAGCTCCTCTGAGTTTTGGTCCAACCTGGGCGATGTCCGGCGCCCCCTGGGCAACCATGGTCTCAGCCAACCCGACATCTGGCCCATCCGCTGTGCCCTGAGAACGAGATACATGCGGCTCCTATCGGGATTTGTCGGCACACCAGGAGGTCTTGCTAGTTTTGTTTTACCATTGTCGAAATGTCTTGTGCACCGGGATCTCGAGTCTGATCGGATGTCCCGCGATGGAGGATTGTCTACGCAGATCATGAGCTTATAATGGGCTAAGTTGGGACACCCCTGCAGGGTTTAAACTTTCAAGGGTCGTGCCCGTGGTTAAGTGGCAGATGGGAATTTGTTAATATCTGGTTGTAGAGAACTTGACACCAGATTTGAACTAAAATGCCCAACCGCGTGAGTAACCGTGACGGTCTCCTTTTCGAGTGGGTAGAGAAGAGAACACGATGGGGTTATGCTTGAACGTAAGTAGTTCATGATCACTTATTGATCATTATTAGTTTGCGACCGTTTGCGTAGCTTCTCATCTTATTCTTGTACTCGTAAGTTAGCCACCATACAATGCTTAGTCGCTTGCTGCAACCTCACCACTTATCCATTCCATACCCTTTAAGTTTTTCTAGTGTTGATACCCATGGTAATGGGATTGTTGAGTCCTCGTGGCTCATAGATTGCTACAACAACAGTTGCAGGTACAGGTTGCGATGATCATGACATGAGAGCGATGTTTACTTGTTTTGGAGTTCTTCTTCTGATTCTTCTTCGTTCAGGGGATAGGTTCCTAGTCGGCAGCCTGGGCTAGCAGGGTGGATGTCGTTTGAGTTTCTGTTTGTGTTTCATCCGTAGTCGGATGTTGCTCTTATGTATGATGTTGTTGTACTCATGTGGCATTGTATGCCTTTTGTATGTATCCCAAACTATTATGTAATGGTACGATGTAATGGTATCCACCTTGCAAAAGCGTATCCAATATGCGCTTGGTGGGACCTTCGAGTTCCTTTAGGATAGGGTCACATATTGGGCGTGACAAATGAGAAGGACTGTAGTGGACTACAGGTTCCACACCAAAGAGCAACAAGATTTTTATGAGACAGTTTTGCTAGACAAGAAGCCCATTGTAAGTGACATGAGATGGGTTGATTGGAAATACATTGATGCAAATGCAGATCATTTCCCAGGAGTGCATGACAGCTTTAAGGCCAATGGTGTTGATGACTTTGTTGGTCAAGAGTTGACAAAGTGGAATGATGAGATAATTATGCAATTCTACTCAACAGCTCATTTTTATCCTGATGGAAGGATTGTGTGGATGACTGAAGGTCAGAGGCACCAATCTACAATTGATGAGTGGGCCAAGCTCATAAATGCACCTGAAGAAGAAGAGAATGACATCGATGTTTATGCTGAGAAGAAGAAGGATCATAACTCCATGGCCAATATGTACAAGGAAATTCCAGATAAGGCCCTGGAGACACATAAGTTTGGGTCAGTCTATTACTTGTCTGGTTTGGCCACCATAAACACCATATTGAGGCACATTCTGTTGCCCAAATCAGGAGATCATAGGATGATCATAGGCCATTCCATCAACTGGTTACAGCTGTTTGATGTTGTGCCACAAAAGTTCAAGGTTATGAGCTTGATTGTGGAGACAATCAAGAGGACAACAACTGACCAGAAAAGATCATGTGGGTATGCACCACACATTAAAATGCTGATCAATTCCAAGATGAAAAAGGGAGTGTATCTATTGGACAAAGAACATCTTCCTTTGTTGCCTAACTTCGAGGACAACACAGTTCTCATGGATGCTCAAGATCCCACTTCAGTTTAAGCTCATGAGAAGGAGGAGAAAGCCAAAGCAAAAAAAGCAGCAAAGATGCCCACTGCTGCAGAAGCTTCAGAAGTTTTTCTTAAGTCAAAGCAAGACCATCTTGGATATCTGATTCAAGCAACCATGAGGATTGAGAAAGGACTGGCCACCTCGACTTAGAACTAGGAGATCTTGGAGAGGATCATTGAGATAAAATTCTATGATCTGGACTTGAAAGTGACTGAGATACAGACAACAGTTCAAGAGCTCCAGGAAGAAGCACAGGAGAGGAAGGGCAAAGCAACTACACAAGTGTTCCACTGAGTACCTAGAGGACAGAGGTCTGCAATAGTGCCAGTGCCAGACACAAGAGCAACAGCTTCAGCACCTGCAGCCAAAACTCCCACAGCTCCAGTTGCCCCTCCAGTGGCAACCCCTCCAGCAACAACATCTTCAACTAATGCTTTCGTCCTTGGAGTCATCTCAACACCTCCTTCCAAATATCAAGCCTAGAGAGACGCATAACACTATGCATTTTCGAGCTTTTTGGTAACTTGCTGCCAAAGGGGGAGAAAGTGTATAGATCATAGGCTTCGGAGAGAGAGAGATTTGCCTCTTTTTGCTACTTATTTATTTTGCTTTCTTGGTTGAGATACTTTATGGCTGTGTGAGATACTTTGTATGATCATTCACTTTGCCTTGGTGATGAGTGCTTGTTCTTATTACTTATCATTTTGAGCGCTCCACCAAGTTGTACGTGACATGGAAGAGTAACCAATGATCCTAACAGATTGTGCATTTGCAGTCCAAAGCAAATTTAAACAATGCACAAATTTAGGGGGAGCTCTTACTTATCACATACTTCTCAAAGCGATGATGTACTTCATTCTTATTATCATTTGTCGAAGCTTTGATCTATATGTTGTCATCAATTACCAAAAAGGGGGAGATTGAAAGTGCAACTGATCCCTGGGTGGTTTTGGTAATTCTTAACAACATATAGTTCATTGAAGTAATGCTATTTCAAGATGATCATTTTAGGAAGTTCAATGATTGGCATGGCATGGACTAGAGATGTGGAACCCTCAAAATGCAAAGGACACATATTGGCAACAAGCTCAAGACTCTACATTTTCATTTTTAGTGATCCAATATCACATTGAGTCCACAGGAAAGCCAATACTATTAAAAGGGGATGAAGTGTTGCTTAATGGCTTACTTGCTCAAAATGCTTAGTGATATACTCCAAAACCCTCAACCATTTTCTCACATCCACATATGTCCTAAACCTAAAAGTCAAATTCAGCCCCACCAATTTATTCTATCCGGCGTCACCGAGTTTCATTTGACATAGCCACTGCCACAAACCCTAGTTACTTCGGTCTCACCGATAGGGATTTGGGTCTCACCGAGATGGGATTGCAAACTCCCTATTTCCTTTTGTAACATTTCGGTCTTACCGAAATGAGCAAGTTGGTCCCACTGAGTCTGCATTGCAAACTCCTTGTTTCCTTTCCGTAACACTTCGGTTTCACCGAAGTGAGCGAATCGGTCCCACCGAGTTTGCCTGACCAACCCTCTATGTGCCTATTGCTGAAATCGGTCCCACCAAGTTTATGTGATCGGTCACACCGAGATTACGTTATGCATGCCCTAACCCTAGCATATCGGTCTCACCGGGATGACTATATCGGTCCCACCGAAAACTCTAATGTTCATATTTTTACCTGGATCGGTCTCACTAAGTTTGCTGATTCGGTCCCACCGAGTTTGAGAACCTATGTGTAACAGTTAGATTCTGTGTGGAGGCTATATATACCCCTCCACCCATTCTCCATTCATGAGGAGAGCCATCCTAACATACCTACACTTCCACTACTCATTTTCTGAGAGAGAACCACCTACTGATGTGTTGAGACCAAGATATTCAAATCCTACCACAAGAATCTTGATCACTAGCCTTCCCAAGTTGCTTTCCACTCAAATCATCTTTCCACCATAGCCAAATCTGTGTGAGAGAGTTGAGTGTTAGGGAGACTATCATTTGAATCACAAGAGCAAGGAGTTCATCATCAACACACCATCTATTACCTTTTCGAGAGTGGTGTCTCCTAGATTGGTTAGGTGTCACTTGGGAGCCTCCATCAAGTTTGTGGAGTTGAACCATGGAGTTTGTAAGGGCAAGGAGATTGCCTACTTCGTGAAGATCTACCCTAGTGAGGAAAGTCCTTCGTGGGCGATGGACAGGATGGGATAGACAAGGTTGCTTCTTCGTGGACCCTTCGTGGGTGGAGCCCTCCATGGACTCGCGCGGCCGTTACCCTTCGTGGGTTGAAGTCTCGATCAACGTGGATGTACGATAGACCACCTATCAGAACCACACCAAAAATCTATGTGTCAACATTGCGTTTGCTCCCTGCAAACTCCTCCCATTTACTTTCTTGCAAGTTGCATGCTTTACTTTCCACTGCCCATATACTCTTTGCATGCTTGCTTGAATTGTATTGAGATTTTTTGACTTGTGCTAAGTTGCTAAAATCTGCCAAGAACTAAAATTGGGAAAGGTTAAGTTTTTATTTGGTCAAGTAGTCTAATCACCCCTCCTCTAGACATACTTTCGATCCTACAGGCCTTATCAAGCCGAAAAACTCATTGGCCATCAAGACCAATGACATTGCCAGAAGGGTCCGGTCCGCACTTCATGGAGATAGCTCGGTGGACCCGAACCTTGAATAGCAGTTCTGCCTCCGCCGACTGCCCCATAAGGCCGCGGTATACGTACTGCACGTACATAACTATGCACTTAAAATACCTTGGGCAACGCTAGAGGCATACTGCAGAAAAGGTCCATAGTACGGTTCGACCCTATTCGGACCTCATATACCTTTTTTTCTTTCTTTCTTTCACTACAGGTTCATTACCAGCTGTATGGTTGCATTTGGACTCCCTCCTCGTCCCCTCCTTCTCTTCTTTATAGACAACCAGCTAATCCTCCTCTCAAAGGATTCACTACTAAGGAGAAATGTCGCAGACGTGCGACAAGGCATCATTGGGATCTTCAAACCATTACTTTAAGGCCCTGTGTAAACCTTTCCCTTATGTAATTTTTTTGGCATGTAACATGACCTCAATATTCATGGCATTATCTGTCTAAACACGTCTCAACAAGGATATAAAGGAAGCAAATGATCGCCATCTTTTGTTCGGTATGTTATATTATCATATGTCTTCCCTCATTTCTAATTGATGTACGTGCTTTAGCCCGGCCTTCGCTCCGGGGGCTGTATTCAGGCTTGCACAGTCTAAAGTCCGAACACCTATAGGGAACTCTTCGACGTCCCGGATATTGCATTATATGCATCGGTTCCGATTCATGTCTTTGGTCTATAGTTTGGTTGCTCGGCTCCTGTCCTTACCACCTTATGTTCCGCTAGTTCAGCTAAGGTAGTAAAGGGAGAACTACTGCGATTGTACTTCTGGTTCGTCCGGTTAAGTACCTCAGTAGAGAAAGCCGAAAACTGACCGTCATGATAAGCGAGAGCTGGTCAGCAATCTGGTGACTTAGTGTTATACTAGAAATCATTAGCGATTTTTGTCGTATCACATGAGGGGCTGGGCTTTGACCAGCCGTGTTGCAAAGGCACCGTAATCCGGATGGCCGCACAATGCAACAGGGGTTAGTACTTAGCCGCACCAATGGACTCCTATAGCTAAGGGAAGGCAATAAAGCCGCATAGTCTGATTGCCTAGTTCACCTCGCGGACGCCTCCTCTACAGTCCAAGATGTTGAATAAAGTGCAGCCATGCATTCACGAACACCCCTATAATATTTACATGGGGGCAGCCGGGCAGAAGCCGACGACTGGCAACCTTCAGAAAATATAAACAATAAACGTCCGCACAGGAGGATAAATTAACACAAAGGCGCAATCATAGTGCGGATTCATAACATAGTTTCTCCCACTTGAGTACATCTAATCGAACATAACATCCTTTGAACACTGGCCCTCCACTATTCGGGCCTCTTCTAGGACATCTTCAAAGTACCTCTTCGACTTTCGATGATCTTTGCCCTCGAGCGGCCCTGCGGTCGCCACTTTGATGGCCTTCATCTCCGTCCATTGCATCTTGACACGGGCGAAGGCCATCCGGGCACCTTCTATGGAGGACGACCGCTTTATGGCTTCGATCCAAGGACACACGTTGACTAGCCGCTTCACGAGGCCGAAGTAGCTGTTGGGCATGGGCTCAGCTGGCCAAAGTTGGACCATTAGATCCTTCATGGCCAAGCCGGCCACCCTATGCATCTCAGTTAGCTGCTTCAGCTGGTCGCTCAGAGGCGTCGGATGCTCCGGCGCGAGATACTGCAACCAGAATAGCTTCTCGGTCGAGCTCCCCTCCTGGGCTCAAAAGAACTGCGCGGCATCCGCAACACTCCTCGGAAGATCCACAAACGCGCCTGGAGAACTCCAAACTTGGGTCATCAAGATATACCTCTTATTTCCAAATTTACTCTGGAGAAGAAAGGCCTTACCAGCCGCTATCTGCCTCGGCTGCTGGATCTCCTCGCGAGCGCTCTAGGTCTCAACCCGGGTCTCTTTGACATCCTGGAGAGCCTTGGCGAGTTCGGATGCTTGGTCCGAAGTCTTCTGCTCCAAGGATTCACACTTGGTGATGGCGTCCTTGAGCTCTTGCTCGACTTCAGCCACCCGAGCTTCATGTTGGCAGCAGGCAATTTGCTCCGCCTCCAGCTCTTTAGCCGCCTTGTCAGCAGCTCCCTATTATCCTCCGCTTCCTTCTTGGCTTGGGCAAGCGTGCCCCTGAGGGATTCGACCTTGGTCGTGCCAACTGTGATCATAACCACAAAATCCAATGATTTAAAAGACTCACTATACATATCACTTCTGATATATAACTTCCGCATACCTTGCGTCTCCTCGAACCACTTTTTGATGCGGTCAAGCTCCTCATCGGCAACTCGCAGTTTCCGATTAAGCTCGGAAACCTCTACGACCTGGGCGGTAGCCGCTATATGGATGCATGTTACACACATTAGCATAGTCTATTAATGTCCGAATTATCATGGGATCCCCTGTCCGGATTATTCTAATCCAGACAGAGTCTTAGGGGCTACTATCCATATACGGGTTCATCCTATCATATGAAAAATCTTTTAGATCATTACGTCGCATACCTCAAAGTAGCATGAAGAACGATATTGCCAAGTACTTAGCAGTATGAGATGTTTGTCAGCGAGTAAAGGCAGAACATCAGAAGCCAGCATGGTTACTCCAACCTTTGCCAATACCCAAGTGGAAATGGGAAAAATTTAGAATGGATTTTATCACAGGATTACCCAGGCGTCATTCAGGTTATGATTCTATCTAGGTAGTGGTTGATCCCTTGACCAAGGTAGCACATTTCATTCCTGTGAAGACCACATATACCAGTGCTAAGTTAGCCAAGATATACATGACCGGATCGTATGTCTGCATGGAGTTCTGAGGAGTATCGTGTCAGATAGAGGAACACAATTTACCTTAAAGTTTTGGAATCAGTTGCATGAAACTTTGGATACGAAGCTCAAGTTCAGTACAACCTTTCATCCACAGACAGATGGACAAACCGAGAGAGTCAACCAAATTCTGGAAGACATGTTGAGAGATTGTGCGCTAGACTATGGAGCTAGCTGGGATGATAATTTACCCTATATAGAGTTCTCTTACAACAACAACTATCATACCAATTTGAAGATGGCCCCTTTCGAGGCTTTATATGGAAGGAGGTGTAGAACACCATTGTTGTGGGATGGTGTCGGAGATAGAAAACTTTTTGGTCCCGATCTTATCAGAGACTCTGAAGAGAAGGTCAAGTTGATTCGTGACAGACTCAAGATAGCCCAATCAAAGATAGAAGGGCTACGCCGACAGTAAATGCAAGGAGGTAACGTATGAAGTGGGAGACCGAGCATATCTCCGAGTGTCTCCACTTCGAGAAATCAAGAGGTTTGGTGTTAAAGGAAAGTTAGCACCCAGACACATAGGCCCATACAAAATTCTTGAACGCAGAGGAGAAGTTGAATACAAGCTGGAATTGTCGGAAGGGTTGTCAGGAGTTCATGATGTCTTTCATGTTTCCCAGCTGAAGAAATGCCATGCCAAGACGGTCGATATTTGATGTATGCTAGAACTACGTCGGTATTTCCCCAAAGAGGATGGGATGATGCAGTATAGCGACGGTAGGTATTTCCCTCAGTGATGAGACCAAGGTTATCAAACCAGTAGGAGAACCTCCTCACACCACATAAACAACACCTGCACACAAATAACAAATACTCGCAACCCGACGTGTTAAAGGGGTTGTCAATCCCTTTCGGGTACGGTGCCTCTAGATAGGCAAATAACATGAGGTAAAGGTGGTAGATAGGATAAATAGATCATGGAACAAATAAATTGTAGCAAGGAATTTTTGTATTTTTGGTTTAATAAATCTGAAAATAAATGCAAAGGAAAATATATCGCAAAGGAAAATATGATGAAAAGAGACCCGGGGGCCGTAGGTTTCACTAGTGGCTTCTCTAGAGAAAAATAGCAAACGGTGGGAAAACAATTACTGTTGGGCAATTGATAGAACTTCAAATAATCATGATGATATCCAGGCAATGATCATTATATAGGCATCACGTCCAAGATTAGTAGACCGACTCCTTCCTGCATCTACTACTATTACTCCACACATCGACCGCTATCCAACATGCATCTAGTGTATTAAGTTCATGGAGAAACAAAGTAATGCAATAAGAACAATGACATGATGTAGACAAGATCTATTTATGTAGAAATAGACCCCATCTTGTTATCCTTATTGACAATGATACATACGTGCCGTTTCCCTTTCTATCACAGGGATCAAGCACCTTAAGATCGAACCCATCACAAAGCACCTCTTCCCATTGCAAGATAAACAGATCAAGTTGGGCAAACAAAACCCAAATATCGGAGAAGAAATACGAGGCTATAATCAATCAATCATATAAGAGATTAAAGAAGACTCAAATAACTTTCATGGATAAAAACATAGATCTGACCATAAACTCAAAGTTCATCGGATCCCAACAAACATATCGCAAAAAGAGTTACATCATATGGATCTCCAAGAGACCATGTATTGATAATCAAGAGAGAGAGAGAGAGGAAGCCATCTGGCTACTAACTACGGATCCATAAGTCTACAAAGAACTACTCACGCATCATTGGAGAGGCACCAATGGACATGATGCACCCCTTCGAGATGGTGTCTAGATTGGATCTGGTGTTTCTGGACTCTGTGGCGGCTGGAATTGATTTTTGTCGACTCCCCTGGGGTTTCGGGAATATTGGGGTATTTATAAAGCAAAGAGGCGGTTCAGGGGGCATCTGAGGTGGGCACAACCCACCAGGGCGCGCCTGGGCCTCCAGGCGCACCTGATAACCCACAAGTATAGGGGGTGATTTGTAGCCTTCTTCGATAAATAAGAGTGTCGAACACAACGAGGAGCTAAAGGCAGAACAAATATTCCCTCAAGATCTATCGACCACCGATACAACTCTACGCACACTTGATGTTTGCTTTACCTAAAACAAGTATCAAACTATTTTGCAAGAATAAAACTACGAGTACTTTGCGAGAATAAAACTACGAATAAAATGCAAGGTAGTGAAAGTAGATAGCTTTTGTCAACAAGAATGTCATTTGTCCCTAGGCAATCGATAACAAGTACCGGTAATCATTCTTGCAATTTTATATGAGGGAGAGGAATGAGCTAACATACTTCCTGTACTTGGATCATATGCACTTATGATTGGAACTCTAGCAAGCATCCGCAACTACTAAAGATCATTAAGGTCAAACCCAACCATAGCATTAAGTATCAAGTCCTTTTTATCCCATACGCAACAACCCACCTACTCGGGTTTAAGCTTCTGTCATTCTCGCAACCCACCATAAGCGAATCAAGAACGTATTGCAACACCCTACAGCGGGAGCCCCTCACGTTTGCACGAGACGGAGGGCACCGTAGGACAGCACCATAAATAAAATATACAATCATACCAAACAAGATCACGATTAACCCATAGGACAAAACAGATCTACTCAAACATCATAGGATAACCATAGATCATTGGGAAATAATATATGGAGTTGAGCACCATGTTTAAGTAGACGTTACATCGGGGAGAAAGGGTGTTACAATGCTGCATAGAGGGGGAGAGAGTTGGTGTTGACGGTAGCAAGATTGTTGATGTAGATCGCCGTCACGATCCTAGCCCCAGCGGCACTCCCGCACCACCGGGAGAGAGGGGGAGAGAGAGCCCCTCCTTCTTCTTCTTTCTTGGCCTCCCCCCTAGATGGGAGGAGGGTTCCCCCTCTGGTCCATGATCTCCATGGAGGCGGAGGGGCGGGATCCCCTCTGAGATTGGATCTCCCTCTCTATTCTCTTCTGTTTCACGCTCCCCAGATCTGGCCCTTCACGGTTTCTAAAATTCTCGGAGATCCGTAACTCCAATTGCGCTGAAATTCCTACATGATTTTTTTCTGGATATAAGCTTCCTTGCACCCGAAGTATAGGTCCAACTGACGATCAAGGAGGGCACAATACACCAAGGCACGCTTGGGGCCTAGGGCGCGCCCTGGTGGGTTGTGGAGGCCTTGGGCCTTCGTTTATGTTGATTCCACCTCCTAAAATTCACAAATATTCCAAAATAATTCTCCGTAGATTTTTATTGCATTTGGACTTTGTTTGATATGGATTTTCTGCGAAACAAAAACATGCAACAAACAGGAACTGGCACTCAGCACTTGTTAAGTAAGTTAGTCCAAATAAATCATATAAAAAGTTGCCAAAAGTATGTAAAAGTTGAATAATATTGGCATGAAACAATAAAAAATTATAGATACTACGGAGACGTATCAGCATCCCCAAGCTTAATTCCTGCTCATCCTCGAGTAGGTAAATGATAAAAAAGATAATTTTTGATGTGGAATGCTACCTAACACAAACTTGATCATATGTCTAGTCATGGCATGAATATTAAGACATAAGTGATTCAAAGCAATAGTCTATCATTTGACATAAAGACATCAATACTCAGGCATCCCAATAAACAATCATGTCTTTTAGAATATCAACGCTAAAGAAAGCTATCCCTACAACATCATATAGTCTTGTCATGCTTTGTCTTCTTAACACAAAGTATAAATCATGTACTACCCCGGTGTCAGCCAAGCAATTGGTTCATACTTTCAACGCGCTTCAGCTTTTTCAACCCTCACGCAATACATGAGCATGAGCCATGGATACAACACTACAGGTGGAATAGAGTATGATGATAGGGGTAAATATAAAGAAGACAAAAAGGTAAGAAAGTCTCACATCGACGCGGCTAACCAATGGGCTATGGAGATGCCCATCAATTGATATCAATGCGAGGAGTAGGGATTGCCATGCAAAGAATGCACTAAGAGTTATAAGTGTATGAAAGCTCCATATGAAAACTAAGTGTGTGTGCATCTAATCCTATATTGAAATATTCCCACTAGTATATGAAAGTGACAACATATGAGACTCTCCATATGAAGAACATGGTGCTACTTTGAAGCACAAGTGTGGTAAAGGATACTAACAAGGCCCCTTCTCTCTTTGTTTTTTTTTCTTTTCCTCTTTTTTCCCTTTTTTTCTTTCATTGTCCGGAGTCTCATCCCGACTTGTGGGGGAATCATAGTCTCCATCATCCTTTCCTCACTGGGGCACTGCTCTAAAAATGATGATCATCACACTTCTATTTACTTATAACTCAAAAGGAATAAAAATTACAACTCGATACATATAACAAAATATGACTCTATATGAATGCCTCTGGCAGTGTACCAGGATATGCAATGATCTAGTGTAACATGTATAAAAAATGATGCACGGTGGCTGAGCCACAACTACTATGTCAGCTATATGATCATGCAAAGCAATATGACAATGAATGCTCAAGTCATCAAACAGAAGCGGTGGAAGTTGCATGGCAATATATCTCGGAATGGCCATGGAAAAGCCATAATAGGTAGGTATTGTGGCTATTTTGAGGTAGATATAATAAGGATTATGTGTGATAGAGCGTATCATATCAAGGGATTTGGATGCACCTGCAAAGTTTGCACCACGTCTCGAGGTGAGAAAGGGCAATGCACGGTACCGTAGAGGCTAGCAAATTGCGGAAAGGTAAGAGTGCGTATAATCCATGGACTCACATTAGTCATAAAGAACTCATATACTTATTGCAAAATTTTATTAGCCCTCGAAGCAAAGTAATACTATGCATGCTCCTGGGGGGGAGGTTGATAGGAGTTAACCATCACGCGCCCCCGACTTTCACACAAAGATAGACAATCAAGGATAAATTGTGCTCCAACTTTCATAGCATAACGAGAGACTATACGTGCATGCTTCGGGAATCACAAACCTTAACACCAATATTCTTAGTAACCACAACCGTTTACTAGTACTTCCCACATATTCCATCTCTATATTGCAAAACTATTGCAAGGAATCAAACATATCATATTCAGTGATCCATAAGTTTTATGTAGGATTTTTATGACTAACCATGCAAATGACCAATTCCATTTGTCTCTCTAAACAGATATAAGTGAAGCATGATAGTTTAATTCTTTCTACAAAATATCATGCTCTAACAAATATAAGTGAAGCAAAAGAGCATTTTATGAACATCGGTTTTCTATGTGAAGAGAAACAGGCAATCCAAACTTCAAATGATATAAGTGAAGCACATGAAGCATTCTATAAAGCCATACTCAAAAGATATAAGTGAAGTGCAATGAGCATTCCATAAATCAACCATGGAGTATCTCATACTAGCATGGTGCATAAAAGAAAAATGAAAACTAAATGCAAAAGACGCTCCAAGATTTACACATATCACATGAACGAAACGAAGACGAAAACATACTGATACTTATTGAAGAAAGATGGGATGCCTTCTGGGGCATCCCCAAGCTTAGATGCTTGAGTCTCCTTGCATATTTACTTTGGGTGCCTTGGGCATACCCAAGCTTGATCTCTTGCCTCTCCTCCTTCTCCTCATATCGAGACCTCCTCGATCTTTGATCACTTCATCCACACAAAACTCAACAGAAAGCTCGGTAAGATCCGTTAGTATAATAAAGCAAATCACTACTCTAAGTACTGTTGCAAACTAATTCATATTTCTTTTGCATTGTATCTACTATAATATAACTTTTCCATGCCTTATACCACCGATAGAATCGATAGTTTCATCAAAACAAGCAAAACAATGCATCAAAAATAGAATCAGTCTTAAACAGGTCAGTCTGTAGTAATATCAACATCTACCATACTTATGGTACTCCAATAATTCTGGAAAAATTATGAAAAAATAAACAATTTGTATAGTAAGACTGTTCAAAAAGTTTCAGAAATGTTTGACGTTCCAGTAAAAAAATGTAAAATCGCGTGCTACAGACAAAGTTTCTGTTTTTGCACTGCACATACCAACAAGAAATCTACTCATACTAAAGGCAAATCTTGGCACATTATTTTTATAATACAATGGAATTGTACAAGGGGATAATTATTTTTATGAGAATCTTCATGAAAAATTCTACATTGTTTCCGTGAGCATGAACACAAGTGTTCAAGGTTGACCCTCACTTTCGCAATGCATCACCTTTCAATCGCTTCTCTTTCGTGAAAAGTTTTAAGTTCCCCTCTATATATTTTTTGTTTTTAAACTTTATAAAAGAAATCAACAGAAATAAATGACTCTCTAAAACTTCCGGGTTGTCTCCCTGGCAGCACTTTCTTTAAAGCCATTAAGCTCGGCATAAAGTGCTCAAGTAATGGATGCACCCGGATCCCAAGGTATATCAAAGCCAATTTTAATTAACAATGATTTGGCATTTAGTAGTGAGCACAAAGCAACATATACCATGCCATGACAAAGTCTAACTCTCTTCCTATGCATCGGCATGTCATACAAGAACAATTCATGCACATCAAGTCATGGCCAATACATAGCATAAGTAGTTTCTTGCAATTTTATCGTGTTGGAAACATAGAGGTGAAGATGTATTTCCTCTCTCGTAATAATTGCAAGTAGGAGCAGCAAGCACATTCATATTATATTCATCAAAATCATCATATGTAGTAGCAAAACACAACCCATCAATATAATCCTTAATAAGTGCAAACTTCTCCAATATAGTGTAGTTTGGAGAATTCAAAAAGATAATAGGACTATCATGTGTGGGTGCAATAGCAAAAATTTCATTCTTAACATAAGGGACAATAGCAAGTTCATCTCCATAAGCATAATTCATATTGGCATCATGGCCACAAGCATCAAGTTCATCAAAAAGGGATATTTCAAAAGAATCAACAGGATCATAGCAATTATCATAACATTATAGCAATTATCATAGCATCCGTCCTTCGGTAAGAATGAAGGGACATTAAACAATGTATGAGTTGAAGAGTTACTCTCATTATAAGGTGGGCACGGGTGATCAATACGCTCTTCCTCCTTTTGTTCTTCACTCTCCTCCTCATCTTTTTCATCCAATGAGCTCATAGTTTCATCAATTCCTTCTTCCATAGACTCCTGCAAAATATTAGTCTCCTCTTGGACATCCGAGACTTTCTCAATAAATGCATCAATATCGGAATTGTATTTATAGTTATCATAGCAATATTTAAGGATGGCAAAATTTTCAGGTCTATAAACATCATCATCAAAAGCTTCATACTTTAAAAACAAAGATTCAATTTCATAAGCACCCTTAAAAGCAACAAATTCTTCTATTCGTTCCACACCATAGTAATCATATATACCGTTAGCATAAGAAGCCAATGTTTCATTATCATTAAATTTGCATGAAAAGGGAAGGTGTGGAGCATTCATCCTAGAGCAACAAGTATAATCATATCCCAAGCATAAATTCCAAGCATACCAATGCAACATATCAATTTGATCGCATAAAAGTTTCCCTTCTTGTGTTAAGCGATAATCCCTAAAGTATTCACGTTGATCCAACGTTACTCCCATTTTCAAGTTGAATTGGGTTTTCTCATGATTATCAAAATAGTGCATAATATTTTTCACATAACGAGCATCGAGGGTTTTAGGAGGTTCCCCGTCTCCATGAGTAGCAAGTACCACTAATCTTTTTGGTGTTCCGTGTTCCATATCCATAACTAAAGATAGAGAACAACATAGAACATTAAATAAAAACTACTTAGTGATAAAGCAAACAAGCACACACGAGAATATTCACCCCACGCTATTGCTCCCCGGCAACGGCGCCAGAAAAAGGTCTTGATAACCGACAAGTATAAGGGATCATTTGTAGCCTTCTTCAATAAATAAGAGTGTCGAACACAATGAGGAGCTAAAGGCAGAACAAATATTCCCTCAAGTTCTATCGACCACCGATACAACTCTACGCACACTTGACGTTTGCTTTACCTAAAACAAGTATGAAACTATTTTGCAAGAATAAAACTACGAGTACTTTGCGAGAATAAAACTATGAATGAAATGCAAGGTAGTAAAAGTAGATAGCTTTTGTCAACAAGAAAATCATTTGTCCCTAGGCAATCTATAACAAGTACCGGTAATCATTCTTGCAATTTTATATGAGGGAGAGGCATGAGCTAACATACTTTCTCTACTTGGATCATATGCACTTATGATTGGAACTCTAGAAAGCATCCACAACTACTAAATATCATTAAGGTCATGAAACCCAACCATATAATTAAGTATCAAGTCCTGTTTCTCCCATACGCAACAACCCACCTACTCGGGTTTAAGATTCTGTCACTCTCGCAACCCACCATAAACGAATCATGAACGTATTGCAAGACCCTACAACGGGAGCCCCTCACGTTTGCGTGAGACAGAGGGCAACGTAGGACAACACCATAAATAAAATATACAATCATACCAACCAAGATCACAATTAACCCATAGGACAAAACTAATCTACTCAAACATCATAGGATAACCATAGATCATTGGGAAATAATATATGGAGTTGAGCACCATGTTTAAGTAGAGATTATAGTGGGGAGAAGGGGTGTTACACCGGTGCATATGGGGGGAGAGAGTTGGTGTTGACGGTAGCAAGATTGTTGATGTAGATCACCGTCATGATCCTAGCCCCGGCGGCACTCCGGCACCACCGAGAGAGTAGGGGAGAGAGCCCCCCTCCTTCTTCTTCTTCCTTGGCCTCCCCCTAGATGGGAGGATGGTTCCCCCTCTTGTCCATGGTCTCCATGGCGGCGGAGGGGCGGGATTGGATCTCCCTCTCTGTTCTCTTCTGTTTCGCCCTCCCCAGATATGCCCCTTCACGATTTCTTAAATTCTTGGAGATCCATAACTCTGACTGCGCTGAAATTTCTACATGATTTTTTTTCGGCTATAAGCTTCCTTGCGCCCGAAGTATAGCTCCAACCGATGTTTAAGGAGGGCACGATACGCCAGGGCGTGCCTGGGGCCTGGGGCGCACCCTGGTGGGTTGTGGAGGCCTCGGGCCTTCGTTTACGTTGATTCCACCTCCTAAAATTCACAAATATTCCAAAATAATTATCCATAGATTTTTACATTTGGACTTGGTTTGATATGGATTTTCTACGAAACAAAAACATGCAACAAATAGGAACTGGCACTCGACACTGGATAAGTAAGTTAGTCCAAATAAATCATATAAAAAGTTGCCAAAAGTATGTGAAAGTTGAATAATATTGGCATGAAACAATAAAAAAATATAGATACGATAGAGACGTATCAGCACCCTGGTGGGTTATGCTCCCTTCGGAGCACCCCCCAGGTGCTTTCCTGGCCCACTGGATGTCTTCTGGCCCAAAAAAATCCTCAAAAAGTTTCCCTGCGTTTTGACTCCGTTTGGTATTGATTTCCTGCGATGTAAAAACCATGCAGAAAATAGCAACTGGCACTGGGCACTATGTCAATAGGTTAGTATCAAAAAATGATATCAAATGACTATAAAATGATTGTAAAACATCTAAGAATGATAATATAACAGCATGGAACAATAAAAAATTATAGATATGTTGGAGACGTATCAACATCCCCAAGCTTAATTCCTGCTCGTCCTCGAGTAGGTTAATGATAAAAACATAATTTTTGATGTGGAATGTTGCCTAGCATGTTCATCACATTTCTTTTCTTTATAGCATGGACATTTGGACTTCTATATGATTCAAAGCAATAGTCTAGTTTTGACATGAAGATTTTAATACTCAAGCATACCAAGAAGCAACCATGTCTTTCAAAATATCAAGACTAAAGCAACTTATCCCTAGCCCATTATGCTCAATCATTGATCCATTCATGAAGCACACTCGAATATTAGCTACACCCAATGCTCAAATATGATCATAGTGCCCCTTAGTTGGTGCTATATAAGAGAAGATGGAGACTCAAATTCAAAATAAAAATTGCATAAGTAAAAGAAAGGCCCTCCGCGGAGGGAAGTAGGGATTTGTAGAGGTGCTAGAGCTCAAAGCTTAAATTGAGAGATAAAAACATTTTTGAGAGGCATACTTCTCCCACCAACGAAAACTACTTAGAGCTCCCAACACTTTCCATGCTAGATACATCATAGGCGGTTCCCAAACATAAATAAAGTTTATTCCTTTTCCACCATTACTTTCACTTCCCATGGCTAGCACAATCCACGGTTGCCCTCCATACCAACACTTTCCAAGGAATTTACTATTTGACAACATAAAGTAAATTCATTTTTCATTTCGGATTGGGCATCCCTAATACCTTTGTCGTACTCTCATGCAATGACAAGGGAATAAACACTCATCGTGAGAATAACACATCTAGCATGGAAAAAATTGGCCACCCTTCACCGCCTCGCGAGCGGTAGAGCACACAAAAGAGAAATTTATTTTGAAAATTAGAGATGGCACATGCAAATTTGCTTAGAAAGGCATGGAACCGCATATAGGTAGGTATAGTGGACTCACGTGGCAAAACTGGTTTAAAGGGTTTTGGATGCACAAGTAGTGATCATACTTAGTGCAAAATGAAGGCTAGCAAAAAGATTGAGAAGCGACCAATCAAAAAGTAAAAAATCTCGTACCCAAGCATTAAGCATAAGTAACACCGAATAATGCACCATAAGCAGGATATAAATTTCATTGTATAACTATTGACTTTCGTGCTTGCATAGGGAATCACAAACCTTGACATCAATATTCTTATAAAGCACAATTACTCATCAACATGACTCACATATCATATCATCATATCTCAAAACCATTGCTAAGAATCAAGTTTATTTTGTCCAACGATCTTCATGAAAGTTTTTGTTGTATCCTCCTTGGATATGTATCACTTTGGGACTATTTTCTTCACTTAACAAAGCACACCGTGAGCATAATTTTTCATAATTTGTATCATCATATCTCAAACAAATATAAGTGAAGAACATGAGCATAATTTTTTTCTTTCTCTGGAAATAATCTAGGTGAAGCAAGAGAGAATTTCTGAAAATTTTACTAACTCCCAAATAAATCTAAGTGAAGCATGAGAGCATTTCTTCAAAAATAACAAAGCACACCGTGCTCGAAAAGATATAAGTGAAGTACTAGAGCAAATCCATGGCTCTAAAAATTTAAGTGAAGCATAGGAGCAATCATAACATAATTTTTGGCTCTCTCAAAAGGGTGTGTTCAGCAAGGATTCAACACTTAAAATGCAAAGCAAAACAAGCAAAGACTCGTATCATACAAGACGCTCCAAGAAAAACTCATAATATGTGACAAATAAAAATATAGCTTCAAGTAAAATACCGATGGTTGTTAGAAGAAAGAGGGGATGCCACTCGGGGGCATTCCCAAGATTAGTTGCTTGCTACTTCTTGGATATTATCTTGGGGTGCCTCGGTCATCCCCAAGCTTAGCCTTTTACTAATCCTTATTCCTTCATCCATCGTAAGATCACCCAAAACTTGAAAACATCAATCACACAAAACTCAACAAAACCTTCATGAGATCCGTTAGTATAAGAAAGCAAACCACTACTATAAGTACTGTTGCAAACCTATTCATATTTTGTTTTTTGCATTATATCCACTGTATTCCAACTTTTCTATGGCAAAAACTCATCAAAGAAAACCATAGAATCATCAAAACAAGCACACAACGCAAAGAAAACAGAATCTGTCAAAAACAGAACAGTCTGTAGCAATCTGGATATTTTGAATACTTACGTAATTCCAAATATCTTGAGAAATTAGGAAAACCTGAGTAATTTTTATATTAATATTCTGCAAAAATATTCAACTCAAAATCTCGTTTCTGTAATTTATGAAAATTAGTTTCGTGAGTGCATAAGTTTCTGTTTTTCAGCAAGATCAAATCAACTTTCACCCAAATCAACCCAAAGGCCTCGCTTGGCACAAACAGTAATTAATACCACAAAACACATCTAACCAGAGGTATAATTGGGTATTTTATTGAAAATGGCAAAAAACCAAAAATTTAAAAGATACAAGTTGGGTTGCCTCCCAACGAATGCTATCATTTTACGCCCCTAGCTAGGCATAATACGTAGGATCTTTTTGTCATCCTTATCCTTGTTTTCCTTGGAGGTATTTGTGTCGGGAGGATTTTTAAATAAAACATAAAACAGATTATCCATGGAAACCTTAGCACTATCAAGTTGCTTTTTATCATAACCCCTTTGATCTCCGTTAGTGATCCAAGAATAGTGTTGATTAACATCATTAAAACTTGTTGGATCATATCTAAAACGGGGTTGCTTTTTAAGATTCTCATCAAAGATTTGGTTATATCCAAGCAAATGTCTCAAATCATAATCACTATTATAAAGAATTTCATCAATCACGGGGTTTTCACGATTCATGCCATAATAATCAAAGATTTCCCTAGCTTCCCGTATTATGTAGTCAAATTCATTCATCAAAACAAGAGTGACTAACTTTTTAGCTTTAGAATTCTTTATAATGGGCAACTCATAGAACAATCTTTGCAAGGTAGATGAGTATGAATAAATCTACTTTCAAGTTTTAGAACAAGTTCTAAAATAGCTTCCGCATAAGATTTAGTCCTTTTAAGTATAGGAATACAATCAAGGCTTAATTTTCCGACACAATTGAAAAATTCTTGGATATTTTCTTTTCCCATAAAATTCCCTTGCCCCAAGAAAAAAGTTTTGGCATACAGATTACCCGTACGATCCATTTTAGGAGTTAGGCCATCATCTGTTTCTGCCATACCAAAGTCACACATGGTGACAAGTTCAAGCAAATAAGAGATCTGACAAGAAAACGACGAACGAAAAAGAGGGCAAATAAAATGGCAATTTTTTGTGAAGTGAGGTAGAGGAAAACGAGAGGCAAATGGCAAATAATTTAAATTGTGAGGAGATGAGATTTGTGATTAGGAACCTGGTTGATGTTGAAGATCCTCCCGGGCAACGGCGCCAGAAATTCCTTTTGATGTCTGCTAGAACTACGTCGGTATTTCCCCGAAGAGGAAGGGATGATGTAGTAAAGCGATGGTAGGTATTTCCCTCAGTGATGAGACCAAGGCTATCGAACCAGTGGGATAACCTCCTCACACCACCTAAACAACACTTGCACACAAATAACAAATACTCGCAACCCGACGTGTTAAAGGGGTTCTCAATCCCTTTCAGGTAGACGCCTCTAGATAGGCAAATAATGTGAGGTAAAAGTGGTAGATAGGATAAATAGATCGTGGAACAAATAAATTGTAGCAAGGTATTTTTGTATTTTTGGTTTAATAGATATGAAAGTAAATGCAAAGGAAAATAGATCGCAAAGGCAAATATGATGAAAAGAGACCCGGGGGCCATAGGTTTCACTAGTGGCTTCTCTCGAGAAAAATAGCAAACGATGGGAAAACAATTACTGTTGGACAATCGATAGAACTTCAAACAATCATGACGAGGGCAATGATCATTATATAGGCATCACGTCCAAGATTAGTAGACCGACTCCTACTTGCATCTACTACTATTACTCCACACATCGACCGCTATCCAGCATGCATCTAGTGTATTAAGTTCATGGAAAACGGAGTAATGCAATAAGAACAATGACATGATGTAGACAAGATCTATTTATGTAGAAATAGACCCCATCTTGTTATCCTTAATAGCAACGATACATACGTGTCATTTCCCTTTCCGTCACTGGGAGCAAGCACCATAAGATCGAACCCATCACAAAGCACCTCTTCCCATTGCAAGATAAATAGATCAAGTTGGCCAAACAAAACCCAAATATCGGAGAAGAAATACGAGGCTATAATCAATCACACATATAAGAGATCAAAGAAGACTCAAATAACTTTCATGGATAAAAACATAGATCTGATCATAAACTCAAAGTTCATCGGATCCCAACAAATACACCGCAAAAAGACTTACATCATATGGATCTCCAAGAGACCATTGTATTGATAGTCAAGAGAGAGAGAGAGAGAGGAAGCCATCTAGCTACTAACTACGGACCCGGAGGTCTACAAAGAACTACTCATGCATCATCGGAGAGGCACCAATGGACATGATGCACCCCTCCGAGATGGTGTCTAGATTGGATTTGGTGTTTCTGGACTCTATGGCGGCTGGAATTGATTTTTGTCGACTTACCTAGGGGTTCTGGAATATTGGGGTATTTATAGAGCAAAGAGGCGGTTCAGGGGGTACCCAAGGTGGGCACAACCCACCAAGGCGCGCCCGGGCCTCCAGGAGTGCCCTGGTGGGTTGTGCTCCCCTTAGAGCACCCCCCAGGTGCTTTCCTAGCCCGCTGGATGTCTTCTGGCCCAAAAAAATCCTCAAAAAGTTTCAATGCATTTGGACTCCATTTGGTATTAATTTCTTGCGATGTAAAAAACATGCAGAAAACAACAACTGGCACTGGGCACTATGTCAATAGATTAGTACCCAAAATGATATAAATGACTATAAAATGATTGTAAAACATCCAAGAATGATAATATAATAGCATGGAACAATAAAAAATTATAGATACATTGGAGACGTATCAATATTCCTTTGAGAGACATAGTGCCCCTAGAGGCCATACATCTTGACAGTGATCTAACGTATGAGGAGAAACCTGTCAGGATTCTCAAGACCATGAACAGAGTTACCCGCAACAAGATCATCAAGTTCTGCAAGGTATTGTGGAGTCACCACTCTGAGGAGGAAGCCACCTGGGGACGAGAAGAACACCTTCCTCGAGACCACCCACACCTATTTTCTAGCCAACCTATCGTGGAAACATCACGACAGATGTCCTAGTGTGAGGACTTAGTCGTGAGGCCAACACATCTATGTGGTAGCTTGAGAGGGGTTGATCGGGACGAGAGATGCAACACACAATACAAGGATTTAGACAGCTTCGGGCCCTGAGAAACATCATCCGGTAATAGCCCTACATGTTGTTTGTGGCTAGGTCTCATTATGCTCATGAGGGAGACGTCGTATCTCCGGCTCTCTTCTAGTTGTGTCTAGCCTTAACAATTATTTTCTTGCTCTCCCCTCTTGGGGCGCCCCGCCCCTCCTTATGTTGGTGTACAAAAGTAGGGGCCTAGCTTTTGACCCCTTTACTTGTGCACGGACAGTCAGAGCCTTCTGCCACGACCACGCATGAGCAAGGCAAGAGAGGGGAGCCAGAGGAAAGCCAAATCCGCAGGGACAAGCGCAAACAACGAAGGACCAAGACCACAAAGGTCGCACGGGCAATGCAGGTTGCCTTGGCAAGGACCCTTGCCGAGGGCGGCCTCAGCAGCCCCGGCAAGACCCTTGCCGGGGCAGCCCATCCACACCCATTGAGCGAGCCACCTTCAAGCCCACCAACACTGAGCAGTCACGTTGGGACAGGGTTCGGGAGGCACCTCCATGGTGGCATGCAGATCTTTGTGAAGACAAAGAGCAATCAAGATCAAAAGAGGATAGGAAGGCAACCATCCTCACCGAAGGAACCCACAGGGCCCCCCGGCAAGATCCTTGCCGGGGAAGCCAGCGCGCCACGACAAGACCCTTGCCGGGCCACCCGGCAAGACCATCGCCAAGCGCCCCGGCAAGGCCACTGCCAGGCCCGCACTAGCCAAGTTCCTACCGCCGTTCATGCACAGCTGCCGACCCAACTGGTTGGGCAGGCACCTTCCCGGTAGCATGCAGACCTACATGAAGGCTCCTCCACCACGCCACCTCAGCTGCCTGCCTGCCTACATGGCGCTGCATGCATTGCTGGCTGGGGCGCGTGTCGAAGCCAGGAGGGGCGACGACGGACGGGGCGGGCCTCACCCCCGTTCCCCAATAAAGTGAAGGACACCTAAGCCCCGCATTTAATACGTCTTGTCCTGTAATGCTAGCGATAACCTCGCAACGCTGTAGCACTTTCCACCTCCTGTGTGACACTGTGGCAGCCCCTTTCGCCTATAAAAGGAGGCCCATGGCATACTGAGAGGGGATTCGGCTCTTTTGAACCTCGCAACACCCGGAGCTAGTTCGAGAGCTCAAGAACCCTAATACAACCACCAAAGCAGGATCGTAGGGGTTTACGCATCTTTGCGGCCCGAACCTGGGTAAATCCCCTTTGTGCCATCCTCTAGTCCCGCTCTTCTCACGATTCCGCGCCCCGCAACCGGAAGGGATTCTAGTGATCCCATAGGTGTCATTTTCCATCGTCATCCTTGGCGCGCTAGGTAGGGGGAGAAAATTGTGAGAATCTGGCCTAGGGGTAGGCCTAGCAGTTCATCATCGCCACGGTATCTGCGGAGAAAGCGACCAAGAGGGCGGCGCTGCCCGTTGGCGCGAAGGATGCCGAGGCGGCGACGAAAGAGCTAAGTCATGCTAAACTCTAGGTTTTTATCCTTAAATATAAGGTTGTTATCCTTGATGGTTCTGCCTATGTATGGGAAGCCTGTACGCGAAGGGGCCCTCCTGCGATTGGCAACACACTTGTTCTGTTTCGAGCCCGCTCAACAGTTCGAGCGGCCGCGTCGAGAGCGGCAGGGTAGCCCTCCGCCACCAGTTATGCCCTCGTTTTTGACTCGAGTCAAGCTCGACAGATCGAGCGGCCGCACTGGCGGCGGTAAGGTGCTTCACCGACAGCAAGCACACCCGGCAGTCTAATGAGGATCCGTCCTCAAGGTGCTGCCCTAGGTTTACGCGCCAGCAAGCTTACCCAGTCGACGTGGGGCATACATATAGAGGAAAATCTAACATGAAAATAACATGCATAGTTTCAGGGGTACTGCAGAGTCATATTACATAAATTGCCGCCGCGGTTCTAACTAAAGATAGCATTTGTCTTGGTCATGAACCTGCAGCGGCGATAAGAAACAAGGTGCTTAGTCTCGGCGCTGGCCCTCCAACCTCTTGATTTTGTCGATGCGGCTGAGGATGGGCTGGATACGCTCATTGAGCACTGCGATGTCAGCATCCTCCGGCAAGCTCTTCAGCACCGCTTCGAAGTCGAGGTCAGGATGCCAATGCGCTATCTTGACGAGCACCCTGGTGATGGCCCCTGGCAAACAATCCGAGATTCTTTGCCAAGGGAGGCCGCTCGGTTGGAGTGGATCCGCTTCAAGGTGCCAACGACCCTCTCAAAGTATATGGTCAGGCTGGCGTTGGGGCTCAGGTTCACTTCCGGGGCGTACTCCATGCCCGGCACCCCCATGATGGCCAGCTGGTCGGCGGCCGAGTTTGCGACGGTGGCAAGGCACTCAAGCCAGTGTTTCTCGCCCGCCTTGTGATCCTTGAGGTTGGCGGTCTCATTCCTCAGCAGCTGCTTCTCCGTCTCCATCTCCCTTGTCAGGAGTCCCTCCCGGGTCAAGGCCCCCGACAGCACCTCCTCGAGCTCTCCCAGTTTCCGCTTGAGATCTTTGATGGAGGCATTGGCCTCGAAGAGCTCTCCAGACTTGCCAATGATCTCGCCCTGCGCCTCTGTCAGGGTGCCGTTGAGCGTGTACTTCTCTTGGGACAGCTTCAGAGTTCGATCCTCCAACTCCTTCACCTTGCCGGCGTGAGCCTGGGCCAGGGCGTTGAGTGCTTCCTGATGCCTCCGCTCCAGCTCTTGGGTCCACTGCAGGACGAGCTTGTCCACTTCTTCATCTTTGCCGCGGAGAGTGGCGGCAAGT
The DNA here is from genome assembly GCF_002162155.2 of Triticum dicoccoides. Classification (NCBI taxonomy): domain Eukaryota; kingdom Viridiplantae; phylum Streptophyta; class Magnoliopsida; order Poales; family Poaceae; genus Triticum; species Triticum dicoccoides. The sequence continues at coordinate 373,428,812 of NC_041381.1, read as the reverse complement.
TTCTCCTCGCGCGCGGCCTGGGACCTCAGGACGGCCTCGTGCTGGGACCGGGCGGCTGCGGCCTCGTCGTCCAGCCTCTTCGCCATTTCCTAGGCCTTCTTGATGTCGGCCAGCCTCATGGTGAGCTCCAGGTCGCGCCTGGCCAGCTCGCCCTGAGCGGCCTTCAGCTTGTCCTGGGCCTGGCGCCACCAACCTTGTGCCTCAGCGACGCGCTCCTCAAAATCTGCCTCCACTTTCTCCACCACCGCCATCTTGGACTTGGCCTTATCCAGGCGAGCGCGATGGAGAGCCTAGAGTCTCCAGAAGTTGGCGCCAATGGCCCGGAGCAGCCTCTCCTCCTGGGAGCCATCACCGTCGATGCTCGGCTCATCAACAATGTCAAAACCGGCGGCGGCGAGCACCTCGTTGTCGAGCAATTTCCCCTCGATGTGGGCTCTGGAGCTTGACGCACCTGGAAGGTGTACGAAGAGGTCATCGCTCACCTTCAAGTACTTGCCGGAGCCAGAAGCGGTAGAGGAGGAGAGATGGTCATCGACCACCGCCTCCTCAGCAGTGGCCTTGCCGGTCCACTCGGCGGGCCCCTTGTCGGGCTCCTCGGCACGTTCCTTGTTGGGGCCTTCAGTGGGTCCCTTGGCGGCGTCTTCGGTGGCGCCCCTGGCGCTCTCCTTGGCAGCAATCTTCTCCGCCTCCGCCGCGGCCTCCACGGCGACGTCCTCTATGGTGGTGTCGATGTCCTCCGAAGAAGGGCCTGGACACCAAGAAAGAGATGGGGTGGAGCCAAGATCGAAAGCCGGTGAGGGAAAGAGGAAAAGAAGAATTTAAACAAAGAAAAAGGTGGGTAGCCTACCTGTGCCAGGCCGAGAGGCGGAAGCCCTTTCTTCGCCAAGACCCGGCGCCGAAGGAAAGCCACCGGCGCCTACGTTCTCCTCTTCCTCCTCCGTGTGCATGGCCTCGGGGCTTGGTGCCCTTGCCGGGGATGCCCCTCGGGGTGGTGTGGTTGACGGAGGAGGCACGATAGGAGAAGACCTTCGTGGCTCCCCTTGGTGCTGCTCCCCTCCTGCATCCACGACATGGTTAGCACTAAAGCATCACACATAACACATGCTGATGGAGGGCGGGTGATGGACTCACGCTGGGGGCTGGGCCGGGGGCTACTCTCTGGGCTGCTCAACACCACCAGTGGCGTGCCAGAGGTGCCTGCCTGGGGCTGGCTACTCACCGACATCCGGGCCTTCTTCATCCTCTGGGCCAGCATCCCCACGTCATGCGCGCACACGACCCCCACGTCGCGCGTTTGACGCGGGTCATGGGGAAGCGCAGCGGGCGGAACAGTGGCCGCAGTAAAATCTGCCTCGACTGCCCGCGCACCGTTCTGGGCCTGGCCCAACAACGTGCTACGCTTATGTGTGACCCAGGCCCAGGGGCTCCTGTCGGTGTACAAAAGTAGGGGCCTAGCTTTTGACCCCTTTACTTGTGCACGGACAGTCAGAGCCACCTACCACGACCACGCATGAGCAGGGCAAGAGAGGGGAGCCGGAGGAAAGCCAAAGCCGTAGGGACAATCGCAAACAATGAAGGACCAAGACCACAAAGGTCGCACGGGCAATGCAGGTTCCCCCGGCAATGACCCTTGCCGAGGGCAGCCTCAGCAGCCCCGGCAAGACCCTTGTCAGGGCAGCCCGTCCACAACCGTTGAGCGAGCCACCTTAGAGCCCACCAACGCTGAGCAGTCACGTTGGGACAGGGTTCGGGAGGCACCTGCGTGGTGGCATGCAGATCTTTGTGAAGACAAAGAGCAATCAAGATCAAAAGAGGATATGAAGGCAACCATCCTCACCGAAGGAACCCACAGGGCCCCCCGGCAAGATCCTTGCCAGGGAAGCCAGCGCGCCACGACAAGACCCTTGCCGGGCCACCCGGCAAGACCATCGCCAAGTGCCTCGGTAAGGCCACTGCTAGGCCCGCACCAGCCAAGTTCCTACCGCCATTCATGCGCAGCCGCCGACCCAACTGGTTGGGCAGGCACGTGCGTGGCAGCATGCAGACCTACGTGGAGGCTCCACCACCACGCCACCTCAGCTGCCTGCCTGCCTACATGGCGCTGCATGCGTTGCTGGCTGGGGCGCGTGTCGAAGCCAGGAGGGGCGGCGACGGACGGGACGGGCCTCACCCCCGTTCCCCAATAAAGTGAAGGACACCTAAGCCCCGCATTTAATGCGTCTTGTCCTGTAATGCTAGCGATAACCTCACAACGCTGTAGCACTTTCCACCTCCTGTGTGCCACTGTGGAAGCCCCTTTCGCCTATAAAAGGAGGCCCATGGCATACTGAGAGGGGATTCGGCTCTTTTGAACCTCGCAGCACCCGGAGCTAGTTCAAGAGCTCAAGAACCCTAATACAACCACCAAAGCAGGATCGTAGGGTTTTACGCATGTTTGCGGCCCGAACCTGGGTAAATCCCCTTTGTGCCATCCTCTAGTCCCGCTCTTCTCACGATTCTGTGCCCCGCAACCATAGAAGGGATTCCAGTGATCCCATAGGTGTCGTTTTCCACCGACATTTATATAAGTTGAAGGGGCGGGTTACATGTAGAGTCACACTCGGATTAGGACTTGACCTATTTTGACATCTTACCATGGGCTTCTCACCATGGGCTTCTTAACGTCTTGGGCTTCTTAACGTCTTGGGCTTCTTAACGTAAGCCGGCTTACAATCTGGCTTACAATCTGGTTTAACTGTCTGGCTTAACAGTCTGCCGGCTTACAATGCTTAACTGTGTTTGCCGGCTTACAATGCTTAACTGTGTCCGTCGGCTTACAATGCTTAACTGTCTGCCGGCTTAACCTGTTTAACTGTCTCCCGGCTTACAATGCTTAACTGTCCGCCAGCTTATAACCTGCCGGGTCACCAATGAAACTCCAAGTCCTAGTCGGGTCATATGTCCGGTCGGGTCACACCGCGGGGTATATCCCCGACATTAGCCCCCAGTTTAATTTGGATTCATCCATGTTAAATTGATCTTGTAAAACATACACAAGAACAATTTTAACAGAGTATGCTCCGGGTTAAGAACTCTTGTAAGCCGACACCTTATCATCCTTAACTCCTTGGTATTTCATTCTTCTAGAAAATCTGGGTCAATAGGCTAGCTTCATAATAAAAAACATTGGTCATGAAATACTCATCTGATTTTTAGCCAGCTTGAAGATGTAGAACTTGTCGATTTATCATTGCCAAAATATCCGGTTTGTAAATATTGATAGCATCGAGTTATAATTGTCGCTAACATCAAACTTGAAAATGTACCTCCATTATATTCATATCACTTGTAGCCCCCAAGTGCCGGGTCATTATGAAATAATGAGCAGGGACTTTGTAAATATGATCATGAAGACTTGAGCAGCAACGTGTAGCCCCCAAGGGCCGGCTTAGTAAGATAATACTGAGCTGGGACTTTTGTATATAATTCATTGATAATAACATCATATGATGTAATCTCCACCATGGGGCTTGAACCCACATCCATAAGGTTAAGAGCTTTGTACTCTATCAACTGAGTAGTGGATCTTTCAATATAATGGAGGCTTCTGTACCTTGAATTTTTGATAGGAGTAATTGGTAGCCCCCAAGGGCCAGCTCATTACATTGGGATGAGTCGGGTCTTCAATAAGTTGTTCAAAAAATGACTTTACATTAGCCCCCAAGTGCCATGGTGCATGCTGGCAGTGACATGGGACTTGCATATTTGATGTAATCTCAATTTGAATAATGTAGCCCCCAAGTGCCGGGTCGTACGCCTGCAGCAACTCGGGACTATTCTGTCCATTATAAAAATAAATCATGTCCATTAATAAAATAATAACCATTGCGCTGAAGCGACTTTGAAGACCTCCATCATAATATTGGTTATTGATAACCATAATAAAAATCCAGCCATGTTGGCTATTAAAGATTTGAATAATGTAACCCGGTTTGAAAACCGGTTCCTGTGACATGTGCCGGTTTAATCACAATTAAATATACTTATAACAAAAAATATCATACCTGTGATATTGAATCATACTGCCGGCTTATGATACCAATGCAGTAAGGGTGATAACCCAAATCTTAGAAGCCAATACTTCCAAGTATTTAATATTGTCATATGCCGGCGACTTATCATCGAAAGCCAGGCTGGGTTAATAGAAACCACGGGTATGCTTCAAATATGAGCTGTGAGATTGAAGGCTGCATGGCAGGAATCACTTTAAACCAAAAGGCAAGATAGTATCAAGAAGAATCAGAAAAATCCTTCAAAAAATCAAGCCAAATGAGAAAAAAATGAGGCTATGGTTCGAATACGCCCAGGAAGCCGGACCATAAGGGTTAATAGCTATGATTCGAATACGATCAGGAAGCCCCTGAATGGTTTTTGGCATTGCGCCGATCAAAGGGGTACCGACAGCTATGATTCGAATACGACCAGGAAGCCCCCCAGCGACCTTGAAGTGTTGGCATTGCGCCGATCAAGAGGGTTCCGACAGCTATGTTCTCTTTGGTGAATACACCTATGTTTGAATAGGAAGCCCCCAAATGACCTTGAAGTGTTGGCATTGTGCCGATCAAGAGGGTACCGACAGCTATGTTCTCTTTGGTGAATACACCTATGTTTGAACAGGAAGCCCCCAAATGACCTTGAAGTGTTGGAATTGCGCCGATCAAGAGGGTACCGACAGCTATGTTCTCTTTGGTGAATACACCTATGTTTGAACAGGAAGCCCCCAAATGACCTTCAAGTGTTGGCATTGCGCCGATCAAGAGGGTACCGAGAGCTATGTTCTCTTTGGTGAATACATCTATGTTTGAACAGGAAGCCCCCAAATGACCTTGAAGTTTTTTGACGACTCTGATTCGAATACGATCAGTAAAGCTGGACCAAAAGGGGTTAAGCTATGATTCAAATATGATCCAGCCCCCAAATTATCAAATTGTTTGAACGACTATGATTCAAATACGATCAGGAAGCCGTGCCAAAGGGGTTAAGCTAGATTCGAATACGATCAGCCCCCAATGGTCATTGAAGCAGGGTACCTATGTTTGAGTTGTGCCTTGCAACAAACTCTCTTTGATCGCTTTAATTTTTTTTGAGACCTCGAGCTTTGCGAGAGATAAATTCTTCTTGAGCCAGAATTTTTTTCTGACGGCCTTTAAACTGGCAACATTTATTGAGCCATGTCCATGTAGCCCATGAGTCTTTAAGACGACTCAATGAGTTGACTTGAGATTCTCTATAGTTGACCGTGATATGACCAGTGGATTGCTGGAATATGTTGAATCCTGGTGGGTTATAATTGACTGTATCCATTGATCCATCTGGTGTAGGCAAGGGACATAGCTTGATGGTCTCCTTAGTAATGGTGAATTCTGCACAAGAAATTGCACAAACAAGAGTCATTGTTCTCGAAGAACATAAGAATGTATCAATAAAAATTGATTGGACAGCTTTCACCTGATTTGTCTGGACGAAAATTATCAGCCGTAGGGATGCAGCAATCATGACAGAGGTGGCGGCTTAAAGCGCTGCACCTGGGCGGCTCAGAAAGGGACCCTCCGGGTCATGTAGACCATTTTTTTTCAACCGGCTTGTTACATCTGTTGAGGAGCAGACAGAAACAGAGACCAACACACACAAGCGACTTGCAACCGGGGTAGGTCAATGAGGCGTTGCAGTGTACGCGGCCGCGGCAAAAGAGGCACCAGGTAGAGCTGTGCGGGATGGCGCGGGAGGCCAACACGGACGGCGACCGCAGCAAAGGGATGGACGGCAAGGCTCAGCGGCTCAGGGGCGTTGACCAACAGCTCAGCAGCGGAGGCGGTGCTCGGGGGCCGCCGACCGTGGCCACAGCAGCAGCAAGGGTGACGCGCACGAATGGAGCGGAGGTGCAGCAACTCATAGAAGTGGCAGATGAGCAGCGGCGACTCACGGGCGCAGCAGCGGATGTGCTCAGGGCGACTCACGGGCGCAGCAGCGGACAGGCTCAGGGTGGCTCCCCCGCTATAGTTGATGCAAGCGGCAACTCAGAGCAGCAGGGCGGATTTGCGCCAATTCATGGCACGGCGGCTCACTGCAAGGGTGATACGGCAGTGGTAGCACTGGTGCAACAGTGAAGACGTGCGCTGCGAGGGAGGTTTGAGGCGGCTCATGCCGCAACAGAGAATACGGCTCGCAGGCGCGGGCGACTCAATAAAAGCAGAGGTGACGTCTGACGCGGCCGGCTCAATGATGTGGCCCCCAGTGGCTGAGACGGGCACTATGGCGGCCCCTGGTGGAGCGAGGCTTCGACAGAAGTGGTTTCTCGAGACCACGATGGAAACGACAGCTAAAGGTGGGCCGCACGGCGCATGCACGAGAGGCCGCGGCAGTGGCACATGGGCCAGAGGTTGAGGGCATAAGTGAAGTCCGCAGATCTGGGCGGCTCACAACACAGCTGGAGCAGGAGGGCGTCGGGGCGGCTCGGAGACCAGTTTGACGCGAGTGGCCCTCCGGTGGCAGCTTCGACGCAGGGCGACTCTGCGGCTGGTCGACGCAGCTGTTTTGAGGAATCCTGCGGCGAGGTAGATTACAGCGGCAAGAGCCGGTCACGGTGGAGGCACAAGGACGGGCGAGACGGCGGCTCGGAGGAAGCAGTACAAGGCCATGGTGGTTTGGAGGCGGCGACTCGAGGCCGTCTCGTGGCAGAGGAGGCAAGGGCGAGGCTGAGTCAGCGCCAGGGGCATAGCCGTCCGGGTTGAGCTGGAGTAAGGGCCAACTTGTGGGGCGCGAGGCAGAGCAACAGTGGCGGTTTAGCAATGGTTGTGAGCGGCCAGTTTGGAGGTGATGGCGACTCAGAGCCGTGGCAACGGCTCAACCCGAGGTTGAGTAGAGTTGCGCAGGGTGGAGGCACAAAGAAGTGGCCATCGGCAGCTCAACCACGACGGAAGTGGAGCTCAACTGAGGCGAGGCCACGGCGACTCGAAGGCGGACCTGGCTCAAGGCGGAGGTGGTACGGGGCGAAGCTGCCTAGCCAGGGTGGCTCACAGCCAAGCCAGGCCATCAGAGCGACTCAGAGCGCGGCCCGACTCAGCTCGTGGTGATCGCGATTTGTGATGGCAGTGCCTGCTTAACCCAGCGGCAGAGATCAGTAGAGGTAGCGACGGGCGTCTCACGGGCGGAAGCGAAAACGGTTTCAGTGGGCAGCCCAAGGCATGACGTGTTGATACGGCGGGCTTGCTGGTAGCAGGCTCGCAGCGTTGGGCCATGGCGGTGGCTCGGAAACAGGCCGCGATAGACACCGGGCTGCGAGCGGAATCGACATGAGGTGGAGACGGATCTGGCGGTGATATAGGGCCGGCCGACGGAGATCAGTGGAGCAAAGCCAATGATTTGACGATGGATCCGCACGGGGTGGCTCAAGGCAAGGGTAACTTCAACGGCCGGGTGGAAGATTGACGAAGGTCGGGCTTAGGAGAGAGCATCAAGACGACCGATGGCTCAGAGCACGGTTGGGGAAATCGAAGCAGAGCAAGGCCAGGGCGGCTCAGCACCGGGGCGGCTCAACGGCACCCAAGGACCCGCGGTTGAGGAACGCTAGTGAGGCAGAGCCGCCATGAAGAAAACGAGATGGAAACTTAGCAGAGCGCAGCCAGGTGACTCGGCAGTCCTCAGTATGGATGGAGCGGATTTGGGTGGCAGGTGACTCCATCAGGGTGAGTAACGACAGCGGCGACTCAAGGCCAGTTGGCGCGGCGGCTCAACCGTGGTGTCTCAAGGACGGTCGGCATGGGGAGACGACTGGACGGTACCTCATAGGGCTCGGCAGCCCAACACAGTGGCTCAGCGGTTACTCACGATGGGTCGGTGAGCGGGCAAAGGTAGAGAACAACAGTGAGCCGGACATCAGTCAAGGCGGGTCAATGACGTTTTATGAGTTCGTGTAGAGATCCACTTCCAGGTCGTAGCTGGTTTAACCCTCCATGATGCCATATTCTCTGCGAGTAGTAGTCAGCCAGGTCTCTCTCAACAATCGGGTCATCCAATTAATGTTTCGTTTGTCGACTGTAGCATAAAACAAATGTATCCGGATTTGACGAATCATCGGGTTACATTCATCCACACCTAACCCTAATTTTCTCTTGACCTCAGATCTCGAAGGTGGCAAATCCAAACTAATGAATTTCAATCTGACGCGGATCCTTCCAAACTAGAACCTCTTCATCCAGAAAATTGCAAACTTCTCAATCCCTGCGAGAGATCCCTCCAAGAACTCAGCACCACCGTGCGTGAGCCCCCCCGGTGGGCGCCAACTGTCGTGGAAACGTCACAACAGATGTCCTAGTGCGAGGACTTAGTCGTGAGGCCAACGCATCTATGTGGTAGCTTGAGAGGGATTGATCGGGACGAGAGACACAACACACAAGACAAGGATTTAGACAGCTCCGGGCTCCAGGAAACATCATCCGGTAATAGCACTACATGCTGTTTGTGGCTAAGTCTCATTATGCTCATGAGGGAGACGTCGTACCTACGGCTCTCTTGTAGTTGTGTCTAGCCTTAACGATTATTTTCCTGCTCTCCCCTCTTGGGGTGCCCTGCCCCTCCTTATATAAGTTGAAGGGGCGGGTTACATGTAGAGTCAAACTCGGATTAGGACTTGACCTATTTTGACATCTTACCATGGGCTTCTCACCATGGGCTTCTTAACGTCTTGGGCTTCTTAACGTCTTGGGCTTCTTAACGTAAGCCGGCTGAAGGAAATATGCCCTCGAGGCAATAATAAAGTTATTATTTATTTCCTTATTTCATGATAAATGTTTATTATTCATGCTAGAATTGTATTAACCAGAAACTTAGTACATGTGTGAATACATAGACAAAACATAGTGTCCCTAGTATGCCTCTACTTGACTAGCTCGTTAATCAAAGATGGTCATGTTTCCTAACCATAGACATGTGTTGTCATTTGATGAACATGATCACATCATTAGGAGAATGATGTGATGGACATGACCCATCCGTTAGCTGAGCATTATGATCGTTACAGTTTAACTACTACTGCTCTCTTCATGAATTATACATGTTCCTCAGACTATGAGATTATGCAACTCCTGAATACCGGAGGAACACTTTGTGTGCTACCAAACATCACAACATAAATGGGTGATTATAAAGGTGCTCTACAGGTGTCTCCAAAGGTGTTTTTGGGTTGGCATAGATCGAGATTAGGATTTGTCACTCCGTGTTTCGGAGAGGTATCTCTGGGCCCTCTCGGTAATACTCATCACTATAAGACTTGCAAGCATTGTGACTAATGAGTTAGTTGCGGGATGAAGTATTACGGAATGGGTAAAGAGACTTGCGGGTAATGAGATTGAACTAGCTATGAAGATACCGATGATCAAATCTCGGGCAAGTAACGTACCGATGACAAAGGGAACAACATATGTTGTTACGTGGTTTGACCGATAAAGATCTTCGTAGAATATGTAGGAGGCAATATGAGCATCCAGGTTCCGCTATTGGTTATTGACCGGAGATTTGTCTTGGTCATGTCTACATAGTTCTCGAACCCGTAGGTCCGCACGCTTAACGTTCGATGACGATTTGTATTATGAGTTATGTGATTTGATGACCGAAGTTTTTTTCAGAGTCCCGGATGAGATCACGGACATGACGAGGAGTCTCGAAATGGTTGAGACATAAAGATTGATATATTGGAAGGCTATATTCGGACATCGGAAAGATTCCAAGTCATTCAGGTATTTTTCGGAGTACGGGAGAGTTACGAGAATTCGCCGGGGGAAGTAATGGGCCTTAATGGGCCATACAGGAAAGGAGAGAAGGGCCTCAAGGGGTGGACACACACCCCATGGGCTGGTCCGAATTGGACTAGGAGGGGGCGCCCCCCCCCCCTCCTTCCTTCACCCCTCTTCCTCCTTCCCTCCTTCTCCTACTAGGAATAGGAAAGAGGAGGGGAATCCTACTTGGTCTGGGGACTCCTAGTAGGATTCCCCACACCTGGCGCTCCCCCCTTTGGCCGGCCACTGCCACGTCTTGAGATTGCGTTGGTTTTTCCTCGAAGAGGAGAGGGTGATGCAGCAATAGTAGCGTAAGTATTTCCCTCAGTTTTTGAGAACCAAGGTATCAATCTAGTAGGAGGCTCCTCAACAAGTCCCACACGCCTACACAAACAAACAAAGAACTTGCAACCAATGGGACAAAGGGGTTGTCAATCCCTTCATGGCCACTTGCAAAAGTGAGATCTGATAGAGATAGTATGATAAGATAAATATACTTTTGGTATTTTATAATATAGATGCAGAAAATAAAGAAGCAAATAAAAGTAGATTGAAAGCAAATATGATAAGAGATAGACCCGGGGGCCATAGGTTTCACTAGAGGCTTCTCTCGAGAGCATAAGTATTACGGTGGGTGAACAAATTACTGTCGAGCAATTGATAGAAAATCGAATAATTATGACATTATCTAGGCATGATCATGTATATAGGCATCACGTCCATAACAAGTAGACTGACTCCTGCCTGCATCTACTACTATTACTCCACACATCGACCGCTATCCAGCATGCATCTAGAGTATTAAGTTCACAAGAGCAGAGTAATGCATTAAGTAAGATGACATGATGTATAGGGAGAAACTCAAGCAATATGATATAAATCCCATCTTGTTATCCTCGATGGTAACAATACAATACGTGTCTTGCAACCCTTTCTGTCACTGGGTAAGAACACTGCAAGATTGAACCCAAAGCTAAGCACTTCTCCCATGGCAAGAAAGATCAATCTAGTAGGCCAAACCAAACCGATAATTCAAAGAGACTTGCAAAGATAACTCAATCATATAAAAGAATTCAGAGAAGATTCAGTTATTATCCATAGGTAAATCTGATCATAAACCCACAATTCATCGGATCTCGACAAACAGACCGCAAAAAGAGATTACATCGAATAGATCTCCACAAGAGAGGGGGAGATCATTGTATTGAGATCCAAAAAGAGAGAAGAAGCCATCTAGCTAATAACTATGGACCCGTAGGTCTGTGGTAAACTACTCACAACTCATCGGAGAGGCAAGGGTGTTGATGTAGAAGCCCTCTATGGTGGATTCCCCCTCCGGCAGAGTGCCGACGAAGGCTCCAAGATGGGATCTCGCGGATATAGAAGGTTACAGTGGTGGAAATTGTGTTTCGTCCTGCCCCTGTATGTTTTAGGGGTACATAGGCTTATATAGGAGGAAGAAGTACGTCGGTGGACGCCCGAGGGGCGCACGAGACAGGGGGGCGCGCCCTATAGGGGGGGGGGGCGCCCTCCTATCTCGTGGGAGCCTCGGCTGCTTCTTGACTTGAACTCCAAGTCCTCTGGATCACGTTCATTCCAAAAATCACGCTCCCGAAGGTTTCATTCCGTTTGGACTCCGTTTGATATTCCTTTTCTTCAAAATACTGAAATAGGCAGTAAAACAACAATACGGGCTGGGCGTCCGGTTAGTAGGTTAGTCCTAAAAATGATATAAATGTGTAAAATAAAGCCCATAAACATCCAAAAGGGGTAATATAATAGCATGGAACAATAAAAAATTATAGATACGTTGGAGACATATCAAGCATCCCCAAGCTTAATTCCTACTCGTCCTCGAGTAGGTAAATGATAAAAAATAAATTTTTGATGTGGAATGCTACCTAGCATAATTCTCAATGTAATTTTGTTTATTGTGGCATGAATGTTCAGATCCAAATGATTCAAGATAAAAGCTTATAAAACATAAAAATAATAATGCTTCAAAGCATACTAACAAATAATCATGTCCTATCAAAATAGCATAGCCAAAGAAAGCTTATCCCTACAAAATCATATAGCTAGGCCATACTTCATTTTCATTACACAAAATACTCCCATCATGTACAACCCCGATGACGAGCCGAGCAATTGGTTCATACTTTTTAACGCGCTTCAACTTTTTCAACTCTTACACAATATATGAGCGCAAGCCATGGACATAGCACTATGGTGGTAAATGGTGGTGGTTGTAAGGACAAAAAGTGGGAGAAGATAGTCTCACATCAACTAGGCGTATCAACGGGCTATGGAGATGCCCATCAATAGATATCAACTTGAGTGAGTAGGGATTGCCATGCAACGGATGCACTAGAGCTATAAATATATGAAAGCTCAACAAAAGAAACTAAGTGGGTGTGCATCCAACTTGCTTGCTCACGAAGACCTAGGGCACTTTGAGGAAGCCCATCATTGGAATATACAAGCCAAGTTCTATAATGAAAAATTCCCACTAGTATATGAAAGTGACAACATATGAGACTCTCTATCATGAAGATCATGGTGCTATTTTTGAAGCACAAGTGTGGAAAAAAAGATAGTAGCAATTGTCCCTTCTCTCTTTTTCTCTCTTTTTATTTCTTTATTTCTCTTTTTCTTTTCCTCTTTTTTTTTTCTTTTTTTTCTTTTTTTTCTTTTTGGTGGGCTTCTTTGGCCTCTTTTATTTTTATAAAGTCCGAAGTCTCATCCCGACTTGTGGGGGAATCATAGTCTTCATCATCCTTTCCTCACTAGGACAATGCTCTAGTAATGAAGATCATCACACTTTTATGGATTTACAACTCAAGAATTACAACTCAAAGCTAGAGCAAGATATGAATCTATGTGAATGCCTCCGGCGGTGTACCGGGATATGCAATGAATCAAGAACGACATGTATGAAAATTATGAAGGTGGCTTTGCCACAAATACGATGTCAACTACATGATCATGCAAAGAGCAATATGACAATGATGAAACGTGTCATAATAAACTGAATGGTGGAAAGTTGCATGGAAATATATCTCGGAATGGTTATGGAAATGCCATAATAGGTAGGTATGGTGGCTGTTTTGAGGAAGGTAAATAATGGGTTCAATACCGGCGAGAGTTGCGCGGTAATAAGAAAAGCTAGCAAAGTGGAAGGATGAGTGTGCGTATATCCATGGACTCACATTAGTCATAAAGAACTCATGTACTTATTGCAAAAGTCTACTTAGCCCTCGAAGCAAAGTACTACTACGCATGCCCCAAGAGGGATAGATTGGTAGGAAAAAATTCCATCGCTCATCCGTGACTGTCACTCATAAGGAAGACACTCAAAAGAGCACCTCATGCAACAAATTTGTCACACAACTTTTACCATACGTGCATTCTACGGGACTTGCCAACTTCAACAAAAGTATTTCTAAATTTCATAATTATCCACTTGCATGACCCTAACATTACTACCTTTATATCTCAAAACAATTATCAAGCAACAAATTGATCATAGCATCCAATTCAATTTCTATGATAGTTTTTATTATACCCAACTTGGATGCTCATCATTCTAGGACCAAATTTGTAACCAAAGAAAATACCATGCTGTTCTAAAAGACTCTCAAAATAATATAAGTGAAGCATGATAGACTAGCAATTTCTCCAAAATTAAGACACCACCGTGCTCTAAAACATATAAGTGAAGTACTAGAGCAAAAACTATCAAGCTCAAAAGATATAAGTGAAGCACATAGAGTATTCTAGCAAATTCTAATCAAATAGGCTTATCCAAAAAGGTGTGTACAGCAAGGATGATTGTGGTAAACTAAAAAGCAAAGACTAATATAATACACGATGCTCCAAGCAAAACACACATCATGTGGCGAATAAAAATATAGCTCCAAGTAAAGTTACCAATGAACGAAGACGAAAGAGGGGATGCCTTCCCGGGGAATCCCCAAGCTTAGGCTTTTGGCTATCCCTGAATATCTTGGGGTGCCTTGGGCATCCCCAATCTTAGGCTCTTGCCACCCTTTATTCCATAGTCCATAAAAGCTTTACCCAAAACTTGAAAACTTCACAACACAAAACTCAACAGGAAATCTTATAAGCCCCGTTAGTGAAAGAAAACAAAACCACCACATAAGGTACTGTAATGAACTCATTCTTTATTTATTTTGGTGTTAAACCTACTGTATTCCAACTTCTCTATGGTTTGTAAACTATTTTACTAGCCATAGATGCATCAAAATAAGCAAAGAACACAGGAAAAATAGAATCTGTCAAAAACAGAACAGTCTATAGCAATCTGTAACTAACACAAACTTATGGAACTCTACAAATCCTACCAAAATAGGAAGTACTGGAAAAATTGTTTATTGATCATAAGCAAAAAGAATCAATGCAAAATCTCGTTTCTGTGATTTATTGAATTGTTTCTCGTGAGCGCAAAGTTTCTGTTTTTCAGCAGAATCAAATCAACTATCATCATAGTTTATCCTATTGGTTCTACTTGGCACAAACACTAAATAAAACATGAAAACACATCTAAACAGAGAGTAGAAACAAAATTTATTAAATTACATCAAGGAAAAATATTTGGTTGTCTCCCAACAAGCGCTTTTCTTTAAAGCCTTTTAGCTAGGCATTGATAATTTTAATGATGCTCACATGAAAGACAAGAATTGAAGCACAAAGAGAGCATCCTGAAACACGTGACAAACACATCTAAGTCTAACATACTTCCTATGCATAGGCATATTATAAGCAAACAAATTTGCAAGGCAAGCAAAAACTAGCATATGCAAGGAAGAAGAAAGAGACGATAGCAATCTCAACATGACGAGAGGTAATTTAATAAGACAAAAATTTCTACGACCATATTTTCCTCTCTCATAATAATTACATGTAGGATCATAGGCAAATTCAACGAAATAGCTATCACAAAACATATTCTCAACATGATCCACATGCATGCAAAGTTGACACTCTTCCAAGATAGTGGGATTAACATTAACTAAAGTCATGACCTTTCTGAACCCACTTTTATCAAAAATATCATAAGATTGAACATACTTCAAATATGTGGGATCTAAAGTTGACACTCTTCCAAACCCACTTTCAATATTATTGCAAACACTATTATCAATCTCATATTCATCATGGGGCTTAAATAAATTTTCAAGGTTATTAGAAGAATCGCTCCAATCATGATCATTGAAACAAGTAGTAGACATAGCAAAACTAGCATCCCCAAGCTTAGGGTTTTGCATATTATTATCACAATTGACATCAAGAGAATTTATAGGAAAATCATTGCAATCATGATTTTTATTCAAGGAGTTATCGTGAATCTCTTCGTAAATTTCTTCATCATAATTTTCAGATTCACAAATTTTGAGCAAAGCTTCATAAAGATAATCTAGTGCACAAAACTCACTAGCAATTGGTTCATCATAATTGGATCTCTTGAAAATATTAGCAAGCGGATGAGGATCCATAGATCTTAGGTTCTCTTTTTATCAAGAAATAAGCATCTATTCCAACCAAACGAGCAAACGAAAGGGCAAGCAAAAGAGAGAGGAGATTGGGAAAGAGAGGGCGAATAAAACGGCAAGGGTAAAGTGGGGGAGAGGAAAACGAGAGGCAAATGGCAAATAATGTAAATGCGAGGGAGATGGGTTTGTGATGGGTACTTGGTATGTCTTGACTTGAACGAAGACCTCCCTGGCAACGGTGCCAGAAATCCTTCTTGCTACGTCTTGAGCTTGTGTTGGTTTTCCTCGAAGAGGAGAGGGTGATGCAGCAATAGTAGCGTAAGTATTTCCCTCAGATTTTGAAAACCAAGGTATCAATCCAGTAGGAGGCTCCTCAACAAGTCCCACGCGCCTACACAAACAAACAAAGAACTCGCAACCAACGCGACAAAGGGGTTGTCAATCCCTTCACGGCCACTTGCAAAAGTGAGATCTGATAGAGATAGTATGATAAGATAAATATATTTTTGGTATTTTATAATATAGATGCAGAAAATAAAGATGCAAATAAAAGTAGATTGAAAGCAAATATGATAAGAGATAGACCCGGGGGCCATAGGTTTCACTAGAGGCTTCTCTCGAGAGCATAAGTATTATGGTGGGTGAACAAATTACTATCGAGCAATTGATAGAAAAGTGAATAATTATGACGTTATCTAGGCATGATCATGTATATAGGCATCACGTCCATAACAAGTAGACCGACTCTTGCCTGTATCTACTACTATTACTCCACACATCGACCGCTATCCAGCATGCATCTAGAGTATTAAGTTCATAAGAACAGAGTAATGCATTAAGCAAGATGAGATGATGTAGAGGGATAAACACGAGCAATATGATATAAACCCCGTTTTGTTATCCTCGATGGCAACAATACAATACGTGTCTTGCAACCCTTTCTGTCACTGGGTAAGAACACCGCAAGATTGAACCCAAAGCTAAGCACTTCTCCCATGGCAAGAAACATCAATCTAGTAGGCCAAACCAAACCGATAATTCAAAGAGACTTGCAAAGATAACTCAATCATATAAAAGAATTCAGAGAAGATTCAATTAATATCCATAGATAAATCTGATCATAAACCCAGAATTCATCAGATCTCGACAAACACACCGCAAAAAGAGATTACATTGAATAGATCTCCACAAGAGAGGGGGAGATCATTGTATTGAGATCCAAAAAGAGAGAAGAAGCCATCTAGCTAATAACTATGGAGCCGTAGGTCTGTGGTAAACTACTCACAACTCATCGGAGAGGCAAGGGTGTTGATGTAGAAGCCCTCCGTGGTCGATTCCCCCTCCGACAGAGTGCCGGCGAAGGCTCCAAGATGGGATCTTGCGGATACAGAAGGTTACGGTGGTGGAAATTGTGTTTCATCCTGCCCCTGGATGTTTTCGGGGTATGTAGGCTTATATAGGAGGAAGAAGTATGTCGGTGGACGCCCGAGGGGCCCATGAGACAGGGGGCGTGCCCTACAGGGTGGGGGCACCCTCCTATCTCGTGGGAGCCTCGGATGCTTCTTGACTTGCACTCCAAGTCCTCTGGATCACGTTCGTTCCAAAAATCATGCTCCCGAAGGTTTCATTCCGTTTGGACTCCGTTTGATATTCCTTTTCTTTGAAATACTGAAATAGGTAAACAAACAACAATACAGGCTGGGCCTCCGGTTAGTAGGTTAGTCTCAAAAATGATATAAATGTGTAAAATAAAGCCCATAAACATCCAAAAGGGGTAATATAATAGCATGGAACAATCAAAAATTATAGATACGTTGGAGACGTATCAGCCACCTCTTCCCTCCCATCCTTTATATAGGTGGTCAGGGGGCACCCCATAGACACACAAGTTGATCTTTAGCCATATGCGATGTCGCCCTCCACAATTTTCCACCTCGATCATATCGTCATAGTGCTTAGGCGAAGCCCTGCGTCTGTAACTTAATCATCACCATCACCACGCTGTCGTGCTGACAAAACTCTCCCTCGGCCTCAACTGGATCTAGAGTTCGAGGGACGTCACCGAGCTAAACGTGTGCAGATCACGGAGGTGTCGTGCGTTCGGTACTTGATCGGTTGGACCGCGAAGATGTTCGACTACATCAACCGCATTAACTAAACGCTTCCGCTCTCGGTCTACGAGGGTACGTGGACACACTCTCCCCTCTTGTTGCTATGCATCACCTAGATATATCTTGCGTGATCATAGGATTTTTTTTGAAATTACCGCGTTCCCCAACATCCGCAACTACGAGAAAAGTGTTAAGATAAAATCTAACCATAGCAATTAACTTTTGGATCCATATCGTTCCCTTACGAAGTAGCGCATAAACTAGGGTTTAAGTTTCTGTTACTCTAGCAACCCATCATATAATAACTACTCCACAATGCACTCCCTTAGGCCCAAATATGATGAAGTGCCATGTAGTCGATGTTCACATGACACCTCTAAGGGAATCACAACATACATATCATCAAAATATCAAACACATATCAAGTTCACATAATTACTTGCAACATGACTTCTCACGTGACCTCAAGAACAAAAGTAACTACTCACAAATGATAATCATTGCTCAAGATCAGAGGGGGTACTAAATAGCATAATGGATCTAAACATATAATCTCCCACCAAATAAATCATATAGTAATCAACTACAAGATGTAATCAACACTAATAGTCACCCACAGGTACCAATATGAGGTTCTGGTACAAAGATTGAACACAAGAGATGAACTAGGGTTGGAGAGTGAAGGAAATATGCCCTAGAGGCAATAATGAAGTTATCATTTATTTCCTTCTTTCATGATAATTTTTTTATTCATGCTAGAATTGTATTAACCGGAAACTTAGTACATGTGTGAATACATAGACAAAACATATTGTCTCTAGTGTGCCTCTACTTGACTAGCTTGTTAATCAAAGATGGTTATGTTTCCTAACCATAGACATGTGTTGCCATTTGATAAATGGGATCACATCATTAGGAGAATGATGTGATGGACATAACCCATCCGTTAGCTTAGCATTATGATCATTACAGTTTCATTGCTACTGCTTTCTTCATGACTTATACATGTTCCTCAGACTATGAGATTATGCAACTCCTGAATACTCGAGGAACACTTAGTGTGCTATCCAACGTCACAACGCAAATGGGTGATTATAAAGATGCTCTATAGGTTTCTCCAAAGGTGTTTGTTGGGTTGGCATAGATCGAGATTAGGATTTGTCACTTTGTGTTTCGGAGAGGTATCACTGGGCCCTCTCGGTAAGGCTCATCAGTATAAGCCTTGCAAGAAATGTGACAAACAATGGTTCCAAGGTCGATGTCATCACCGTCGTCACACTACCTCTACATATACCTTCGGGATTAGTTATGGACCTGAATAATTGTTATTTGGTGCCAGCGTTGAGCATGAACATTATATATGGAGCTTGTTTGATGCGAGACGGTTATTCGTTTAAATCAGAGAATAATGGTTGTTCTATTTATACAAGTAATATCTTTTATGGTAATGCACCCTTGCCGAGTGGTCTAGTTTTGTTGAATCTCGATCATGATGATACACATGTTCATAATATTGAAGCCAAAAGATGCAAAGTTGATAATGATAGTGCAACTTATTTGTGGCACTGCCGTTTGGGTCATATCGGTGTAAAGCGCATGAAGAAACTCCATGCTGATGGACTTTTGGAATGACTTGATTAGGAATCACTTGGTGCTTGTGAACCGTGCCTCATGGGCAAGATGACTAAAACTTCGTTCTCCGGAATAATGCAACGAGCTACTGACTTATTGGAAATGATACATACATATGTATGCGGTCCAATGAGTGTTGAGGCTCGTGGCGTGTATCGCTATTGAAAGATCGTGGATGTCGCCTAGAGGGGGGGGGGTGAATAGGCGCTTTAAAATAATTACGGTTTAGGCTTGAACAAATGCGGAATAAACCTAGCGGTTAATTTGTCAAGCACAAAACCTAAAACAACTAGGCTCACCTGTGTGCACCAACAACTTATGCTAAGCAAGATAAGCAACTATGAGATAGCAAGATATATGACAGAGAACAATATGGCTATCACCAAGTAAAGTGCATAAGTAAAGGGCTCGGGTAAGAGATAACCGAGGCACGCGGAGACGACGATGTATCCCGAAGTTCACACCCTTGCGGATGCTAATCTTCGTTTGGAGCGGTGTGGAGGCACAATGCTCCCCAAGAAGCCACTAGGGCCACCATAATATCCTCACGCCCTCGCACAATGCAAGATGCCGTGATTCTACGAAGGGACCCTTGAGGGCGGTCACCGAACCCGTACAAATGGCAACCCTTGGGGGCGGTCACCAAACCCGTACACTTTGGCAACCCTTGGGGGCGGTCACCGGAACCCGTCAAATTGCTCGGGGCGATCTCCACAACCTAATTGGAGACCCCGACGCTTGCCCGGAGCTTTACACCAAAATGATTGAGCTCCGAACACCACCAACCATCTAGGGCACCAAGACACCCAAGAGGAACAAGCTCTAGGGTGCCCAAACACCCAAGAGAATAAGCTTCTCAAACTTCACTTCCACGTATCACCGAGGAGAACTCAAACCGATGCACCAAATGCAATGGCAAGGGCACACGGAGTGCCCAAGTCCTTCTCTCCCAAATCCCACCAAAGAAACTAATGCTAGGGAGGAAAATGAGAGGAAGAACGAAAGAAGAACACTAAGAACTCCAAGATCTAGATCCAAGGGGTTCCCCTCACTTAGAGGAGAAAGTGATTGGTGGAAACGTGAATCTAGATCTCCTCTCTCTTTTCCCTCAAACACTAGCAAGAATCCATGGAGGGATTGAGAGTTAGCAAGCTCGAAGAAGGTCAACAATGGGGGAAGAACACGAGCTCAAAGGATAAGGTTCAATGGGTAAGAAGACCCCCTTTTATAGGTGGGGAAAAATCCAACCGTTATGCTCACAACCCGCACAGAGCGGTACTACCGCTCCAAGGAGCGGTACTACCGCTAGGGCGGTAGTAACCCTTCGAAACACAACAGCGAGGAGGCAAAAAGGCCAGAAGAACTGTCGGAGCGGTAGTACCGCTCGTCCTCACGGTACTACCGCTCGACCTCACGGTACTATCGCAAATGGTAGCGGTACTACTGCTTGCGAGCGGTACTAAAAATATACTTTTGTGCCTACTTCCGCTGAGCAAAGCACGAGATTTTGGTCCGGAGCGGTACTACTGCTTTGGAGCCGCGGTAGTACTGCTCTCGGGCGGTACTACCGCTCAGGAGCCGCGGTAGTACTGCTCTGGAGCGGTAGTAAAAAATTACATCCGCTCTAGTCGCGGTAGTACCGCTGCAGCCTTTACCAAAACAGCCACGGCTTTTGCAAACGGACTCTGAATTCAACAAAACCAAGTTTGTTGGAAAGCTACCAACATGGGCTAACACAATCTTGATAGAAATATCAAGAATAAGAAAATGGGAAAAGTCCCATAAGAAAATGGTGAGAACCCTTCATCGGATAACACCGGTAAAACTTCCAACACCGAAAACATCATAGAAGACGCATGCGAACTCCGCTTTCGATGAACTCAAGCTTGTCATCAAGATGACCATAAGCTCTAATACTCACAAAGATAACCAAACAAGAACCAAGAAACATGATGCAAGGATGCAATGGTTTGAGCTCTCTACGGACGATACGATCAGGCAACTCATCGAGAGCCCCCCTTGATAGTACGGCAATCGATCCTAAAACCCGGTCTACCAACTACCACCATGAGACCGGTAAAATAGAAAACCTATCAAGGGCAAACCTTTGCCTTGCACAAAGTCCACTTAAGCTAGATGATGACGATCTACTCCTCCTCAAGATGGACCACCTCTCTTGATTGCGTTGGCTCGATGAAGACTAGTTGATTGCTCCCCCATACTCCACTATGGGTGAGCCACTCTTCCGCTCATCTTCACAAGTTCATTGTCACCACAATGGACGGCAAGCTTCAAGCACTTGATATTTTCGTGATGCATCACTTGAACTTGCACACCGCAACCTAACCCCACAAAGAACTCCCACGAAGGCCATGGGTTAGCACACAAAGCGTAATGGACAATGCTTACCATACCATGGGATCACTTGATCCCTCGGTACATCTTGTGCGCTTTGTGTGTTGAATCTTTCCAACTCTCTTCATTTGGATGATGTCTTGAAGGTGGACATGAATGATCACATAATCTTATTCTTCAGGACATTCTTGCCATAAGCTCAACACTCACATGACCGATCTTTGGATAATTCCTTAATAGCACCATGGTCATCACAAACTCTCCTTGAAACCAACAAATGGACTCCAAGAAAAGCCTATGGAAAAATCCTTCAATATAACTCAAGACAACCATTAGTACATAGAGATTGTCATCAATTACCAAAACCACACATGGGGGCACTGCATGTCCTTTCAATCTCCCCCATTTTGGTAATTGATGACAATCACTTTCAAGAGAGTTTATACAAGGAATTATGCATCACCATGCAATGCACCTACCAATAATGCATGCGAATGAGATGCAAATGCTAAGGAAACAAAAACCAAAGCTACTCCACAAAACTCTCTGAAACTTCTCCCCTATTGGCATCGATTGCCAAAATGGGCGAAAAGCTTAGAAGGCCAATATAAATTGTGGTCCTCCATAAATTGTGTATTTCTCAACAAGAGAGTGGAATGCAATACACATATCCAACTGCCAATACTTGGAGGAAGACAAACTATATTGATGCCCAAAGATTGCAACAGAAAGATATGCCACAAAGACATAACAAAGAGAGACACAAGCAATCAGAATATACCAATTGAAGCAAGCAATCGACGGATATCAATTGAACCAACTAGACCAATGATCCTACATGCCACATGAATAAAGATATTATGAAAAGCGTAAAGGAGTGTTCTAAAGAAACTAGAGAAGCTCCCCATGATTTGTGCACACATAAGAATTTTTGTATTTGAATACAAAGTGCACAAAATAGGATCATAGCTCCCCCAAAATCAATAGAAACTCACATCCAGTGCAAGTGAGCATATAGGAAACAAAGCCTAGCGCTTGCAACAAGCACATGGTTGAGCAACATGTAAAAGAGGCAACTTAAGAATAGGCTCAACCAAAATGATGTGTGTGAGTCATGGCGAAGCACTTGAGAAGACTAAAATTAGGATGAGCATTAAGCATCAACATAGTCTTGAAAGAATGAGGCACACGGTGCAAGGCCTATCATTCCCACACACAACTGGCAAATGGGTTCACAAGCTTACTAAAAAGCAAAAGAGAACCTATGCTTGTGACAACCCGTGGTGAAGATAGACGAGGGGAGGCTCATCAAGATGAGGGATACCAATTAAGATGGCAAAAACCTCGTAAAGATAAGCAAGAGGAAAATAATCTTCACCACACAAGAGTGCAACAAGATGCAACGATAGAGGACACACACTCAAGGCAAAAGCTTTCACGGAGCCACCAAAGAAATAACATAAGAAAGACAAGGTGGACGTGAAAGAAAGGATATCAACTAGAGATATAATTTCTCTCAAGTGTATAAGGTTCTATGTAGATGAAATCATGATGATATATATATCTACAAAGAAGGATGTACACCCGAAATAGTTACAACACGAAGGAACAAGATATCCACAAGGAAGTCATAAATATACCAATAAGATATTTGCTTGGAAGCATCGCACTTGGCTAGATATGGTCTTATTGTATATAAATGAAGTCCAAACACACATACATTAAAGGCATCACAACTAGCAACAAGAGATCATCGTTGGGATGCTTTGAGAAAGTAAACAAGTATCATAAGATATGGAATGAATATCATGCCAAGATGCAACCTACACAAGGTTGAATGCAAGAGGAGAAAGCATGAATAGATACTTGTTACCGAGATATCATTGGAAGGATGTAGTAGATACCAATTGAAGGTAGATAGTAGTTCATTGATCATCCTAGCTTGACTCCAATATCCACATGGTGATAACACCTTCCTTGTGAGTGAGCCGAGCATCCAATGCATCTCCAAATGTTCCTAGAAGAACAACACAAACTAAACGGTACCCAAACTCATCGGGACCAAATAGTTAGAAACACCAATACATAGGATAAACTCCACATAAATATGTGCATATAGATATGAAAATGAATTTCATGCACATCTCATCCAAATTGAGACTAAGTGGAGTTTCCGCTATATATTGAGTCAAAGAAAGAAAGCATGCCAAATGAAATACATGAAGTAAACATGCATGCTCAAGACTTTCAAAACCCGAAACCAAAAGACAAAGAAATGCCAAGTGAAAAGGATACCAACTGGAGAAATCATCACTTGGAAGATATCATTAAAGATACATCAAGGAATGAGATATCCATTGATACACACTAAACTAAAGATGTCAAACTCCCAAAGAGAGGATGGTTCCAAACAAACCAAGCTCTCAACAAAGTTTCATGATGGCACAAAGTACCAAAAAGAAATGGCTTGCCTTCCACGAACATACACTTGATAAGGATCACAAGAAGAGTGTTCTAAAGAAAATAGGATAGCTCCCCCACGAGTTGTGCATTATAGAGAATTTCCTTTTGAGTACAAAATGCACAAGGTGGGATCACCACTTTCACTATATCTAGAAAACACTAGACAAGAACAAGAAATTAACAAGATCCACAAGTGGTATGGAAGACAATGGGAGTTGACACAAACCTTGGCAAGAGAAAAGGCAAGTAAAACAAAAGCCAATGTAAAGATGATCAACAAATTCTACCACACATAAGACTACCAATTGTCAAAGACAAGAAGTATTTGGAAATAATTCCCGGTGGTAGATAACAAGGATATCCGACATCATATTCACACCAAACACAAGCAAATTGCAACTTGTAGAGCTAACATGCCACCTAGGAACAAGATAATCTACAATATCAATTCTAGGTGACAATATCTCAAATGTACACATTTTCTAGGCTTGTAATATGCACTTAGCATATTACTCCCCCATAATGTGATACCAATAAGAACTTAACAAGAGGCAATAAGAGGAACAAACAAGAGATAATTAATGGAATATTTAGAATTTGAATTTCTCATGTGAGATATACCACCTAGCGACTAGATAATCTTGTAATATCAATACTAGATGGTATTCCTCATGTACACACATTTATAGGATTGTGAGGTGCACAAAGCACATCACTCCCCCAAAATGGGATGTTCCATTAATCTCTCACACGAGCCAACTAGGATACAAACAAGAAGCATAAAGGCTCAACGCACGACACACGCGTACATGATGTGCAAACCAACACACACATACTTGATTGCTCAAGATAAGCAAGTTGGAATCATAACATATACAAAAACATGCAAGGAACAAAACCAAAACATTCAAGGGGGCAAGTAACTTTGAATGTAAGCAATTTTAAGTACAAGTTACCGCAAGGAGGTACATTGGATATAAGATATAAACTTGATGATTCAATTGACTTGGCTTGAGACAATAAGAGTGATGAAGTCCCCTTAATTCTTCATAATGTAGCCAAGTCTCCAATGCCCTCCAACAACACCTATTGATCAAGTTTGATCTTGTTGGTCCCCAACCAAGTTGGGTCCTAAGAGGTTAGTCACAATAGGCTTGGCAACCCAAATGGTTCTTTTCTTGACACCACTTTGAGTGCCAACAAACTTGGCAAACATATTGCCAACCTTATCCTTCCCAAGAGAATAGATATCATCAATAATAATTGGGTTGGATAAGTTACCACTAGTGCATGAAGAAGCGACATGACCTTTCTCACGACATAAGTAGCAACGTCTACTCTTCATTTTCTTCTCACTTGATTTCTCAACAAGAGAGGCATTAACTTGAGTCTTCTTGGGAAGTGGCCTTTCTTCAACTTGAGGTTGAGCATGAGATTGAACTTGTGGCCTCTTCCCTTGTTGCTTGTTACCAATGGCATTCTTCTTCAATGGGCAATATCTAACATGATGCCCTTCAATTTTGCACTTGAAGCAAATAATCTTGGCCGAATTCTTGACTTGTTTTTGGCCCTTCTTCTTGTTGCTCTTGGACTTCTTCTTCTTATTCTTATTGGATTTGAATCCAATTCCACCTTTGTCATTGGGGGATTTTTGCACAGTCAAGATATTTTTGAGTGTGGATTTCCCTTCATGACTCTTTTCCAAGTCTTCTTCAAAGAAGTGACTTGGGCCTTGAGCTCTTTGATTTCCTCTACATGGTTAGTCTCAACACAAGTACTAGAGGAAGTATAAGCTTCATTGTTAGAGCAACAAGGCAAGGAAAGCAATTCATCACAAGATGTACCAACATTGTGAGTAGATGAATTACAAGGACTAGCACATGGCAATATAGTATTTTGACTAGAAGTGGTGCTAGTATCCACATGATGCTCACTAGATGTTACCTTAGCAATCATGGCCTCATGAGCTATCTTTAGCACATTATGGGATACTAGAAGATCGTCATGAGAGCTTGAGAGCTTTTCATGGCTTTCTTCCAATTTCCCATAATTGCTAGATAGCAACTCAAGTTGAGCCCATAGCTCAACATTCTCCTTCAAAATGGATGCTTCACAAGTAATAGAGTTAGTAGCAAAAGCATCATCATAAACAACAATAGGAGGGGGCAACTTAGCAAGCTCTTTTAAATAAGAAGCTCCAAGTTGAGCATGAGACTCGGTGAGTTTGATGAGCTCACCCTTGATGACCCTTGAGCCATTTTCGAGGTGCTCAAAGTCCTCAAGGAGTCTAGCGTGAGCAACTTCAAGCTTAGCATTTTTAGTTTTGAAATCATTGGCCACCTCAAGAGTTCTATCATGAGATTCCCTCACTCTAGATAATTCTAGAGCAAAAGTCTCGTCAAGAGATTCGGAGGTGGTTTGTTCATGTTCAAGAGCTTGAGATAGCTCTGCGATCTCATCTGCGTAATCACGCCCATGAGCTTCCATTTTCTCAATGGTGACCTCATGCTCCTCTAGATGAGATTCCAACTCCTCAATGTATTTCTTGCCATCAATGGCAATGGACATTATTTCCATGAAGTTGGAATGAGCAATTTTATTTTTATGAAGAGCTTTAAAAATCATTTCCCCCTTAGTTTTTAAGGAGGCAACATTATCATTCTCTTCATCATTATCCTCATCATCATTAGCATCAACATCATCATCAAGAGACATATTGGGGTACAAAGTAGTAGATACCTTTGACGCCTTAGCCATAAGGCAAAAAGCAATAGATGATGGTGTAGGATCCCTTGAGGCACCATTAAACACCACATCTTGTTCCATGGAGTGTTGGGTTTCCTCTACATTGTTAGCACAACAATTCGAGGAAATAGATGCATTTTTATCATGGCAACAAGACATAGCAAGCATATCATCATGAGATTTAGTCAAGAAATTTCTACATGATATGCAAGGACTATCAACACAAGCATGTGAAACATTTGGAGTGCTCGAAGTGTTAAAGCCCAAAGAAGGAGCATTGCAATAATATAGTGATGAAGGATCATCCACAATAAGCATACTATCATCACTGCAATGACCAACACTACTCACCATATCATTACCTTGTGGCAAACCACATGTAGGTGAAGTAGAAGAAGTTGAGAAGACTATACGACCGGAGGTGGAGGGAGAACAATCATCGCCACACATCTTGGACACACCATATTTATCTTGAAGCTTCGTCCACAACTCATGAGCATCTCGGAACGGCATGAGTTGAAATATAACTACATTGCTCAAAGCACCGAAAAGCACATTAGAAGCTTGAGCATTGAGATAAGAGTTTTTCTCATCCTCTAAAGATAATCTTTGGGGATCCTTTGGAGGAGAAAAACCCATATCTACAATTCGCTCTAAATTTGGGTCCATGACCCTAAAGAGATTAAGCATGCGAATTACCCAAACATCAAAATTTGTGCCATCGAAACTAAGAGTGTCAGAGAATCCTAATCCCCTAGTCGACATCTTTACTCTCTAGGCGGTTAAGCCTAACAAAGAGAGACGAGGCTATGATACCAATTGAAAGATCATGGATGTCGCCTAGAGGGGGGGGGGGTGAATAGGCGCTTTAAAATAATTACAGTTTAGGCTTGAACAAATGCGGAATAAACCTAGCGGTTAATTTGTCAAGCACAAAACCTAAAACAACTAGGCTCACCTATGTGCACCAACAACTTATGCTAAGCAAGATAAGCAACTATGAGATAGCAAGATATATGACAAAGAACAATATGGCTATCACCAAGTAAAGTGCATAAGTAAAGGGCTCGGGTAAGAGATAACTGAGGCACGCGGAGACGACGATGTATCCCGAAGTTCACACCCTTGCGGATGCTAATCTCCGTTTGGAGCGGTGTGGAGGCACAATGCTCCCCAAGAAGCCACTAGGGCCACCATAATATCCTCACGCCCTCGCACAATGCAAGATGCCGTGATTCTACTAAGGGACCCTTGAGGGCGGTCACCGAACCCGTACAAATGGCAACCCTTGGGGGCGGTCACCGAACCCGTACACTTTGGCAACCCTTGGGGGCGGTCACCGGAACCCGTCAAATTGCTCGGGGCGATCTCCACAACCTCATTGGAGACCCCGACGCTTGCCCGGAGCTTTACACCACAATGATTGAGCTCCGAACACCACCAACCATCTAGGGCACCAAGACACCCAAGAGGAACAAGCTCTAGGGTGCCCAAACACCCAACAGAATAAGCTTCTCAAACTTCACTTCCACGTATCACCGAGGAGAACTCAAACCGATGCACCAAATGCAATGGCAAGGGCACACGGAGTGCCCAAGTCCTTCTCTCCCAAATCCCACCAAAGAAACTAATGCTAGGGAGGAAAATGAGAGGAAGAACGAAAGAAGAACACGAAGAACTCCAAGATCTAGATCCAAGGGGTTCCCCTCACTTAGAGGAGAAAGTGATTGGTGGAAACGTGAATCTCTCTCTTTTCCCTCAAACACTAGCAAGAATCCATGGAGGGATTGAGAGTTAGCAAGCTCGAAGAAGGTCAACAATGGGGGAAGAACACGAGCTCAAAGGATAAGGTTCAATGGGGAAGAAGACCTCCTTTTATAGGTGGGGAAAAATCCAACCGTTATGATCACAGCCCGCACAGAGCGGTACTACCGCTCCAAGGAGCGGTACTACCGCTAGGGCGGTAGTACCCCTTCGAAACACAACAGCGAGGAGGCAAAAAGGCCAGAAGAACTGTCGGAGCGGTAGTACCGCTCGTCCTCACGGTACTACCGCTCGACCTCACGGTACTATCGCAAATGGTAGCGGTACTACTGCTTGCGAGCGGTACTAAAAAAATACTTCTGTGCCTACTTCCGCTGAGCAAAACACGAGATTTTGGTCCGGAGCGGTACTACCGCTTTGGAGCCGCGGTAGTACTGCTCTCGGGCGGTGGAGCGGTAGTAAAAAATTACATCCACTCTAGTCGCGGTAGTACCGCTGCAGCCTTTACCAAAACAGCCACAACTTTTGCAAACGGACTCCGAATTCAATGAAACCAAGTTTGTTGGAAAACTAGCGACATGAGCTAACACAATCTTGATAGAAATATTAATAATAAGCAAATGAGAAAAGTCCTATAAGAAAATGGTGAGAACCCTTCATCGGATAACACCGGTAAAACCTCCAACATCGAAAATATCATAGAAGACGCATGCGAACTCCATTTTCGATGAGCTCAAGCTTGTCATCAAGATGACCATAAGCTATAATACTCACAAAGATAAACAAACAAGAACCAAGAAACATGATGCAAGGATGCAATGGTTTGAGCTCTCTACAGACAATATGATCAAGCAACTCATCGAGAGCCCCCTTGATAGTACGGCAATCGATCCAACCCAGTCTCCCAACTACCACCATGAGACCGATAAAATAGAAAACCTATCAAGGGCAAACCTTTGCCTTGCACAAAGTCCACTTGAGCTAGACGATGACGATCTACTCCTCCTCAAGATGGACCACCTCTCTTGATTGCGTTGGCTCGATGAAGACTAGTTGATTGCTCCCCCATACTCCACTATGGGTGAGCCACTCTTCCGCTCATCTTCACAAGTCCATTGTCACCAAAATGGACGGCAAGCTTCAAGCACTTGATCTTTTCGTGATGCATCACTTGAACTTGCACACCGCAACCTAACCCCTCAAAGAACTCCCACGAAGGCCATGGGTTAGCACACAAAGCGTAATGGACAATGCTTACCATACCATGGGATCACTTGATCCCTCGGTACATCTTGTGCACTTTGTGTTGAATCTTTCCAACTCTCTTCATTTCAATGATGTCTTGAAGGTGGACATGAATGATCACATAATCTTCTTCTTTAAGACATGCTTGCCATAAGCTCAACACTCACATAACCGATCTTTGGATAATTCCTTAATAGCACCATGGTCATCACAAACTCTCCTTGAAACCAACAAATGGACTCCAAGAAAAGCCTATGGAAAAATCCTTCAATATAACTCAAGACAACCATTAGTCCATAGAGATTGTCATCAATTACCAAAACCACACATGGGGGCACTGCATGTCCTTTCAGCTATTTTCTTACCTTCACAGATGATTTGAGCAGATATGGGTATATCTACTTAATGAAGCATAAGTCTGAAGAAAAGTTCAAAGAATTTCAGAGTGAAGTGGAAAATCATCGTAACAAGAAAATAAAGTTTCTATGATCTGATCGTGGAGGAGAATATTTGAGTTATGAGTTTGGTCTTCATTTGAAACAACATGGGATAGTTTCACAACTTACGCCACTTGCAACACCATGGTGAAATGGTGTGTACGAACATTGTAACCGTACTTTATTGGATATGGTGCGATCTGTGATGTCTCTTACTGATTTACTGCTATCATTTTGGGGTTATGCTTTAGAGACGGCTGCACTTTAAATAGGGCACCATAAAAATCCATTGAGACGATGCCTTATGAAGTAAGGTTTGGCAAGAAACCAAAGTTGTCATTTCTTAAAGTTTGGGCTTGTGATGCTTATGTGAAAAAGCTTCAACCTGATAAGCTCGAACCCAAATCAAAGAAGTGCGTCTTCATAGGATACCCAAAGGAAACGTTGGGTACACCTTCTATCACAGATCCGAAGGCGAGATCTTGGTTGCTAAAAATGGATCCTTTCTAGAGAAGGAGTTTCTCTCAAAAGAAGTGAGTTGGAGGAAAGTAGAACTCGATGAGGTAATTGTACCTTCTCCCTTATTGGAAAGTAGTTTATCCCAGAAATCAGTTCCAGTGATTCCTACACCAATTAGTGAGGAAGCTAATGATGATGATCATGAAAATTCAGATCAAGTTATTACCGAACCTCGTAGGTCTTCCAGAGTGAGATCCACACACGAGTGGTATGGTAATCATGTTCTGGAAGTCATGTTACTAGACCACGGTGAACCTACGAACTATGAGGAAGCGATGATGAGCCCAGATTCCGCGAAATGGCTTGAGGCCATGAAATCTGAGATGGGATCCATGTATGAGAACAAAGTGTGGACTTCGGTGGACTTTCCCGATGATCGGCAAGCCATAGAAAATAAATGGATCTTCAAGAAGAAGACCGACGCTGATGGTAATGTTACTGTCTACAAAGCTTGACTTGTTGCGAAAGGTTTTCGACAAGTTCAAGGACTTGACTACGATGAGACTTTCTCACCAGAAGTGATGCTTAAGTCTGTCTAAATCATGTTAGGAATTACCGCATTTTATGATTATGAAATTTGGCAGATGGATGTCAAAACTGCATTCCTGAATGGATTTCTGGAAGAAGAGTTGTATATGATGCAACCAGAAGGTTTTCTCGATCCAAAGGGTGCTAACAAAGTGTGCAAGCTCCATGGATCCATTTATGGACTGGTGCAAGCCTCTCGGAGTTGGAATAAACGCTTTGATAGTGGGATCAAAGCATATGGTTTTATACAGACTTTTGGAGAAGCTTGTATTTACAAGACAGTGAGTGGGAGATCTGTAGCACTTCTAATATTATATGTGGATGACATATTGTTGATTGGAAATGATATAGAATTTCTAGATAGCATAAAAGGATATTTGAATAAGAGTTTTTCGATGAAAGACCTCGGTCAAGCTGCTTACATATTGGGAATCAAGATCGATAGAGGTAGATCAAGACGCTTAATTGGACTTTCACAAAGCACATACCTTGATAAAGTTTTGAAGAATTTCAAAATGGATCAGTCAAAGAAGGGGTTCTTGCCTGTGTTACAAGGTCTAAAGTTGAGTCAGACTCAATGCCCGACCACTGCAGAAGATAGAGAGAAAATGAAAGTCATTCGCTATGCTTAAGCCATAGGTTCTATCATGTATGCAATGCTGTGTACGAGACCTGATGTGTGCCTTGCTATAAGCATAGCAGGGAGGTACCAAAGTAATCCCGGAGTGGAGCACTAGACAGCGGTCAAGAACATCCTGAAATACCTGAAAAGGACTAAGGATATGTTTCTCGTTTATGGAGGTGACAAAGAGCTCGTTGTAAACGGTTACGTCGATGCAAGATTTGACACTGATCCGGATGACTCTAAGTCGCAATCCGGATACGTATTTTTATTGAATGGAGGAGCTGTCAGTTGGTGCAGTTCCAAGCAGAGCGTCGTGGCAGGAACTACATGTGAAGCGGAGTACATTGTTGCTTCGGAAGCAGCAAATGAAGGAGTCTGGATGAAGGAGTTCATATCCGATCTAGATGTCATACCTAGTGCATCGGGTCCAATGAAAATCTTTTTGTGACAATACTGGTGCAATTGCCTTGGCAAAGGAATCCAGATTTCACAAGAGAATCAAGCACATCAAGAGACGCTTCAATTCCATCCGTCATCAGTGTCGGAAGGGGACATAGAGATTTGCAAGATACATACGGATATGAATGTCGCAGATCCGCTGACTAAGCCTCTTCCGCGAGCAAAACATGATCAACACCAAAACTCCATGGGTGTTAGAATCATTACTTTGTAATCT
Source organism: Triticum dicoccoides (assembly GCF_002162155.2). NCBI lineage: Eukaryota > Viridiplantae > Streptophyta > Magnoliopsida > Poales > Poaceae > Triticum > Triticum dicoccoides. Next base: position 373,396,387 of record NC_041381.1, on the reverse strand, counting down.
AGATTATTGACTCTAGTGCAAGTGGGAGATTGAAGGAAATATGCCTTAAAGGCAATAATAACACTACTAGGGAAAACCTTATACACAGAATCTTAGCAGCAGCGTGGTTTAAAAATAGACGCTACTGCTAATTAGCAGTGGCGTGCTTCAGGAAACCGCGCTACTAACAGCCCAGTAGCAGCAGCGCTCTAGGTGAAACAAGCGCTACTACTACAATTGCCACGGTGTTGCCTCCAAGCTAGATATAGTAGTAGCGCCCTTCTTCCGGATGTGCTACTGCTAAAGTACTTAGTAGCAGCATTTCCCCCAAAACTCGTTGCTGCTATGTATCACCCCTGGCGACTAATTAAGTTTAGTCCCATACTGCTAAGCGAACAAGATGTCTACCACCTTAAATATGTTACTTCTCAAACTATCTCGAGCACTTGTTATTCATTGAACTATATGTGTAGGATTTGTGGCTGCAATATGAATCCTCGCCTGTACCTATACAGGTACAGTGAGGATTCATGTTGACTATTTAGATTCTACACAAGAAGATCAATGATGACCAATGTATATTTTTGATGTTTTTACATGGTTAGACTTAGCAGTAGCATTTTTTCTTGACAAAGCGCTGCTGATATAGGTCTTAGCAGTAGCGCGCTCCCCATACCCGTGCTACTGCTAAAGCAAAATAAAACACATG
>NC_041381.1:373356007-373395553 GCF_002162155.2 Triticum dicoccoides | reverse complement strand
TGCTCCTCCACCCTCTCGCCGCCCACTCTATCGCTGCCTGCGAGCTCCGGCCGGGCACCTTTGGCCGACCGCCCTCGATCCCCTCGCCGGCCGCTGTCGTCGCCCCCTCTTGTAGGAAAGTCACCGGCCTTCCCCTCGTCAGCACCCCCGACCGAGGTCACCATGCCACCCCCCTCCTCGACAGCACCCCCCGAGGGCTGCCCTACCTAGATGCATCGAGGGCTGATGAATTTCATATGGATAACTAGATGCTTTTGTTTTTCTGTAATAAGTTATTTTTTGCAAAATCTAGGTGCCAATTTAGTTGAAATGCTTTGGTAGGTGGTACTGTGATCTGCTAGATATTGGTTTTGATACAAGTATTTAGTTTGCAAGTGCTAAGTTAATCCCAATGAAATTTGCCACTTGTTTTTTTATTAGTTATTTTAGGCAATAGGGGCCAAATTAGATGAAATGTGTCTTGGTAGGTGGTACCTTGATTTGGTAGATAACTTATTACAAATCTTAGGATTATACCTTTGGTAGGGGCCAAATAGTTTTTTCGGCAATAGGTGCCACTGAAATGCTTTCGTAGGTGATACCTTGTCATCTTGTATGTTTCTAGATCTTAGGATTATAATTGTCCATCAAATTGCTTCTCGCAGAAGAATCTCTTCATCAAATTGAGAGCTTGTTGTTTACTTTTTGGGGTCGGGATCCACTATGAAAATATAACTGAATAAGTACCAAAAATAGCACATGCTACTGTTTTTATTTCCTATGAAGATCGTTAATACTTTGCTCATATTGCTTTAGGAGAATGGCGCCACCACCACCACCACCATGTCGACTGTGTAAGTCAAGGTGCGCCAGCAGCCTTGCAACTAGCAAGCTATTCGACATCTACTTCCAGCCGAGTTTTCATCATGCGGCAATAAGAAATTATATGAAATGTAACAACTATTTTATTTTTAGTGTTGGCATTACTGCATTGTGTCATTTTTCTTATTTTACATAGATTGTCCCATGCAATGTGAGGTTGAAATTCAACAAGCTGACAGTTGACACTGTGACATTTGAGGCTCCTGGGGGGCCGTACACTATGGATGTTGAGAAAGAACGCAATATGTCACAGATTGGAGGAGATGGATGGGCCCGTTTCCTCGCCCGCATGCGTCTTACTGGTCGTGAGTTCATCAGCTTCTCCTTGAGAGCAGAAAGACCCAAGCTGGCGGTCATTTATATCAACCTGGTGGAAGATGATGAAGATGACAAAGATGATGAATATAATGAGGACCCACTCGATGAAGATGATGAGGACCCACTTCATGAAGCCATCGTAGCTCAAAGAATGAGGCTGAGCGAGGAGGAGGTGTCCATCCTGTGGGACATAATTCCGTCATGTGCTGACTTTGTTAGGGTGCCATTAGTGACCCGCCTAACAAGTACCATGGTTGATCGACATGATATGGTATGTTATACTTACAAATGCAAATTATTCGATGAAATACTTAGTGTAGAGTCCAGTGATATGGTATGTTGTGTGGAATCTAGTCAATGATATGTTTTAGTGTAGAGTTTGATCACATGCTTATTAGTGTAGAATCTAAGGCACTATTAATAGTGTAGATAATCCATATATACTTATTTGCAAGGGTATGTGCGAGGCTATTTATTAATTGATATGTTTTTCTTATTCAGAAATTGGCAAAGAGCCTATCTGTGAGTTATGGTATCGATCCTGATGAAGAAGGCTTAGCTGGACTATGCCTTACCGCAAGGGGCTCCGTCACAACCTGTACTTACCGTGTGGACACGGACGGTCGCACACACTTAAACTCGGTTGGGTGGAAGAAATTCCTCGATGGCAAGAATCTTCATGTTGGACAGGCCATCCTAATTACTATCAGGAACACCAACCGCCCAAGCTTGAGGATGATGATTGTCTTTGATATCATCTAGAACTACATATGTGTGTGTGGCTATATCATCTAGAACTTCATATGATGATCTTCGTTGATATCATCTAGAACTACATATGATGATCAGCGTCAATATCATCTAGAACTACATATGATGATCGTCGTCGATATGACCTTGTAGTGCTTGAGGATGCATGTTGACTATGCATGAAATTGTTATCTAGTACTCCCTTCGTTCCAAATTACTCGTCGTGGTTTGAACTAAAACCACAATGAGTAATTTGGAACGGAGGGAGTACTACCTAGTACTTATAATGGTTTATGAATTTGATATCTAGTAGTACCTAGTATCCGAAAATTGCAATTTAGGGGAACATTGGGAAAATGATGAAAGATATAGTAGTAGCAAGGGACAAGGAAATCGCTACAGCTAACTAATAGTAGTGCGTTCCACAAAAGTACTGCTGATATCGTACACAGTAGTAGCGCGGGTGCGGACCGCGCTACTACTATAAGTTAGCTGTAGTGCCTTATTAGTAGCGCGGCCACCCGCGCTACTACTAGGGTTTTCCCTAGTAGTGTAAAGTTATTATTTATTTCCTTATTTCATGATAAATGTTTATTATTCATGCTAGAATTCTATTAACCGGAAATTTCGTACATGTCTGAATACATAGACAAAACATATTGTCCCTAGTATGACTCTACTTGACTAGCTCGTTAATCAAAGATGGTTATGTTTCCTAACCATATACATGTGTAGTCATTTGATGAACGGGATCACATCATTAGCTGAATGATGTGATGGACATGACCCATCCGTTAGCTTGGCATTATGATCGTTACATTTTCATTGATAGTGCTTTCTTCATGACTTATACATGTTCCTCAGATTATGAGATTATGCAACTCCCGAATACCGGAGGAACACTTTGTGTGCTATCAAACATCACAATGTAAATGGCTGATTATAAAGATGCTCTACAGGTGTCTCCGAAGGTGTTTGTTGGGTTGGCATAGATCGAGATTAGGATTTGGCACTCTGTATTTTGGAGAGGTATCTCTGGGCCCTCTCGGTAATGCTCATCACTATAAGCCTTATAAGCAATGCGACTAATGAGTTAGTTGTGTCGGCATTCTTGGAACGGGGGTCCCTAGACTTGCCTGCCTGTGGCCCGCGGTGTGGCTCGAGTGGTGGCCCAGTACGGCCCATCTTCATCGGCGCAAGACTCAAGACCCTCGCGAGGGGCCAAGCCTCGCGGGGCGGACGACTCGAGGCTTCCTCAGGAGCGGCCTCGCCGGGTAGGCTCACGAGGAGGCAGAGAGATCAAGGGAGGGGTACCTCGCGAGGTGCTCGTGACGCAAGCCATGAGCATCGAGACCAGGCAGGCGTGAGGCGGGCGCCGACCCGCGTAGTGTCCTTGTTTCCTCTTTGGTGCAAAGGGGGGAAGCACAGGTGTGGCGTACCGAGGCATCAGGCAAAGGTTGCCATTTTGGTGCAACGAGACCAAGTCCTGCAGGGCGGCAGGATGGAGGTCACCGTGGAGTCCAAGACGGCGTCATCGCTAGTGCCTTTGGCAGCCGAAGACCAACTTTAGTCAGGATAACTTGTACTAGATGTTCCCCTTCAAAATGGCTATTGTTGGCGCCCTTCCCGCTCATTATTTGGGAAGAGGACCAGAGCCTCTATATATAAGGCTAGCCACTACAGTAGAAGGGGGAGCGTTCTCATTAGATCGAGAGGCGACCGAACTCACCCAAGCAGTTCATCGCACCAGCTCAAGAACACCTCTCTCGAGGCTGTTCGTCCCTTGTACTGTTCATCATCAGCCCCTGAGGCAATCCACCACACCACACACTGGAGTAGGGTATTACACCACAACGGTGGCCCAAACCAGTATAAATCTTGTGTCCCTCGTGTTGTTCATCGTTTAGCTCAGATTCTCGTGAGGCGATCGGACGTAGAGTGATAGGGGGAAGATCTTCGTGCGCACCCCAAAGTTCGAACCTTAAGGGTCTACCGGAACCCAACATTCGACATTTGATGCGCCAGGTAGGGGTGCGCTGAAATCTTCCGTCTTCCGTCCTGCATTCCGCCGCTTCACCGCCTCCATGTCCGGCGACCCGACGGCCAACTCCGACCATTGGGCGGCATGGCCTGCCCATGCCGTGCCGCCTGCCCAAGGTGACCTCAACACCGCACCTCAGGCAGCCCGCGCCCCGCAGAGCGCTGCGGGCCGCGGGCGACGCGGCCAAGCGTCGCCTTCCCTCACTCCACGGCAGGTACGATTGACAGCGAGGGCCTCAAGCCATGCTGCGGCCACGGCACCACACACCCGATGGGAGCAGGCGAACATGAAGGCCGCGCTCACAGTGGCGCGAGAGCTGCTGTAGTGCAGACTGCAAGAAAGCGGCCACGATGTGCTGCTGGAGCACGTCGCTGAGCTCCTGGATTCTGCTGCTTCAGGGGCACCCCCGTTCTGCGTCCAACTTCCACCCCAGGCCCCGGGGGAATCATGCTGTGGGCCAATCCATGCCCACGCGTCCCCGGGCGTGGCTCATGGCTTCATCAACACCAGCCTGGCCATCAGCGTCGGGCGGCAAGCTGCGCCGGTACCGCCCCTGGTAAGCAAGGGCATGCGCACCACCGCCTACGGCCCTAGTGGGCCGCCGCCCTACCGCCCCCAAGATGGAGCTCCCAGTCAAACTGTATGGTGCACGGAGCACTGTGGTGAGGCCTTTGGGGTGGTGACCCCGGAGGCCTATGTGCCCCACATGGTGGATCAAGAGTACGCGCTGGAAGAAGACCACGGCTCGTTCCTCGGGCCAGGCTGGGAGGAAGAGGCGCCAGAAGTCGAGCTCTTTCAGGAGCCTCACGGGAGCCTGGACAACCGTGTCGGCGGCAACAACTATCGGGTACCGTTAATTCCTCAGGAGCAAGCTTATGCTAACCATGGGTCGCAGGAGGTTCAGGTCGCTGCAGCGGAAGGTTGCCCCAATGCAGTAGCCTCCCTCCCCTCAGGAGGAGGGCTCTGGGGGTAGCAGGAGAGCTGGGATCTAGGCTCCTCCCCACGGCATGCGGAGCAAGGAGTTCTTCGGAGGTAGGCCCTCTACCGGGGAGGCGCCCTAGGGCCGGCCCCCGGCAAAGGACCCATGGTCGTCGGAGGAACCGCCGGCGTCCCCTTTTCCCCATTGGCGTCGTCCTGGTATCCGGTCACCGTCGATGGTGGTCAAGGGTGGCGCAAGGTGGGGCCCTCATCTGGCGATATGAAGCAAGGCCGGTACCTATGAAGAAGGCCCAGTGCCTGCGAAGCTCGCCACCCGTGACACTCTCACGTAATAATGAGTTGGGGCTGTACACGCCCTGGAGTCTCCGAAGAGCCGCCCTCGGGCCTCGGGGGCTCTCGCCCATGCCCAGTGGCAGCACTTAGCTCCGCGCTGGTGAGAAGACGTCGAAGATTAGACTAGGTGCCGAACGCGGCCTTTTGCTTTTGCTTCCTTTTGTGCGAACAAGCTTTCCCGTTTCAGATCTAAGTTGAAGTCGAATTTGTGTTTGTGTATGCGGGAAGGGGTGTCTTGTCTCGTTCGTGTGTTTTCTCCTGTTCCGATTTTCGTTCAAGCTGGAATTCACACCAGCCGTCTACCTCTCGTGAGCCCCTCGCAAGCAGGGCAGGGCCCAGCATGCGCGCCCGCAGTCCTGCGGCTGGCGTTCGCTCTCGCCAGGCTTTCGCCATGCGGCCGAACAGGACCTTCGCGAGACCCTCAGGTGGATGTTGCGGGCCTATTCAGGGCCCGCCAAGGCAAAGGTAAAACCGCGACAACCAACTCACCGCAGAAATCATAACATCATACAGGAGCCCATCTGGCACCAACCTCAATGGCGCATAGGCAACAATCTTTTTACATGAGGGGCTTCCCCTCCCAAACTGCTCTTACAACCTTCAGGGCCACGCCCGAGTCTCTTCCTGTGCAGGATAAACAGCAGGAAGGAGCGTGGGATCAATCAGACATGTCACTCATCGCATCCCCCAGGGCGTCTCCAGAGGCGTCGCTGGCACCACTGTCGCTGCCGCTGGCCTCCCCGTCGCCGTCGTTGGCACCGTCTTCTCCACCGTTCACCACGTCGCATTCATCGGCGGCAATGATCACCCCGCTGTCATCATAAGTGAAGGCCCAGACGAGTGCATCTACATTGTCCTCCACCCATTGCACTAGGTCGCCTTGGACAGCCACAGGCACCAAGGTGATGGCCGCGTCGAAGTCGAAGAGGGGGTCGATGTTCTGGAGATAGCTGAGGACACAGGAGAATGCCCGTGTGAGCAGGCCGCGGCTCCATTCCTCCACCAGCTGGCGAGACCTCTCAGAGTGGTTCTCTAGTTGCGTCACTATGTTAGTGAAGAATCAGAGATTGCCGGCGTAATTGATCACATGCGGCTCCTCGGCGGCTGCCTCGCAGATGTTGCCCAAGGCTGCATTGGCCCTTTCCCTGAGTGTTCGGAGCATGGGGCCATGCATGTGCTCCAGCGTCTGCTGCTGGCAAATCTCATCCTCGTTCCTCCGTGCAACAGCTTCGGCATCATCGACCCGTCGTTGAAGAAGGAGCAACTCAGCGCGGGAGAAAGCCAGCTCAGCCCACGCCGTGCTTAGGGCGGCTGCAGAGGCCTCAACTCGCTGCGTGGCTTTGGTCAGCCTGGTCCTGAGGGCAGCAGTTCTGCCTGCGGCCTCGGCCTTGATCAGCTCCATCCTCTCTTCATACTCGCGCTCAAGGCCGGCGCGAGCCTCCGCCACGTGACGGTCGATCTCCTCCTGGATCCAGGCCTCCCGCGCACGGCAGTCGTCCTCAGCCTGGGTGACCTGGCGTTCCCTCATCTCCAACCGCTCAAGATCAAGGTTGCGTTCGGCAGCCTCCAATGTCAGCGCTTCCTCGCGCCTCCGAGGCTCCTCCTCTTCAGCGGGCGCCCCTTTCAGCGACGCAAGGGCGGCTAGGCGCAACTCCACCTGCTGCTCCAGGGAGTTGCACCAGTCTTGGAGCTCCCACACGTGCTCCTCCACGGCTTCACGTCGCCTATCTACCTCTTGAGCCTCCTTGATGGCCCGGGCGCAGGCCTCTCGAGAGGCCACCAGAGATGCCTCGGCCTTGGCGTTGTCAAGATTACGCTGATGGTGCGCGAGACTAACAGCCGACTTTAGCTTGCGCCGCTCCTCGATCAGCCACAGGCCTTCAGCTTCGAGACGCGCGTCCTCACCTGCAAGCTGTGCATCAAGCTGGCTCACTGCATCTGTCGCCTTCTGGAAGAACTCTTGTTGGACAGCGCTGCGCTCCCACGCACGCTTGAGCACATCATCAACGTCATCCTCCGCCATCGACTCTGGCGGAGGACCCTGGAGAGGTTCGCCCATTCTCGGCAGGAGGCTCGGGGCTGGCGCCCTTACGATCGCTGGGTGGGCCCCGCAAGGGACCCAGCTAGGTGCCGATTCACCTCCCGATGAGGAACCAAAGATCGACCTCAACCACTCACCACCTATGATCAGCGGAGGAGCCCGGGGCCAGCTGGTTGAGTCCAGGGAGAGCTCGCGAAGGAGGGGCGACCCGCCCACAGGTACAAGGTGCACTACAGGCCGGCCTACCTCTCCACCTGAGCTCGCCCGAGGGTGGCGCACAGACTTGGGGTGATCAAGACCGACGGTGGAGGAGAAGCCTGAGGAAGTGGCTCCTCGGCTGGCTCCGCGGACTCGGCAAGGGGGATCCTGAAAGGCCACGGTCAGCAAGGGGAATGGCAAACAAGGAACAATAAGAAGGAGGGACTTACTCATCCACGGCGAAGTACTTCATGTGCTTCAATGGGCGGCACGGGCGATCATCACCACCAGAAGCCTCCTTCCTCTTGCGAAGGGCCTCGAAATTATGCGGAACTGGCCCAAGCTCGCGACATGAGGGCTAGCGTGCCGCATAGGAGCTGGAGCATCAGGGCGGCCTACATCAAGGGCACCAGCCTAAGGGGAGCGATCAGGTGCCACCCCTTGGTGGCCTGCCGAGGCCTCGGGGGCTTCGGCCTCGGGAGCCGCAAGTCGCACCCCCTCATTAGCCACCACCTCGAGGGGGGCTCCGCAAGCTCCAGAGGATGACGCCTCGGGAGCTCCGCGCGACTTCAGCACCTCGACATCAGGCCCCCCAGCTCCTGCCTATGCTTGCCTCCCTGCAACGACTCTTGAGGCAAGGTCAGCGCGGCCGACTGGGGGAAGGACTGCATCAAACGGGTTCTTGCGGGGCCCCGCGAGGCCAGCCGGGCGCGGCCCCCATTCGTCGAAGCGGGGCATCTGCCTCACGAACTCGACCCTGTTCGAGCAGAGGTACAAGAGGGCGCCCCCATGACGGACGCCGCCTAGGGAGGGGTCGCCAGTCAGAACCTTCAGCACCTTCTTCAGCGTTTCAGGCTCGAGACCCTCTTCTTGGAGCTTCATGCGGTCCCGACGCCCGGAAAAGGCCCACATTGGGCGAGAATGGCGCTGGAGAGGGGCGATGCGGCGTTGGAGGAACTCCTTCACCACCTGGGGCGCCGTCACCCCGAGCGTCCTCAGCCTCTCGAAGCGATGCCAGACGAAAGCAAGCTGGGAGCTCGTAAGCTCCTCGTGACCCCAACCAGGATTGGGGATAGCAGGCAATGTTGGGTGCGCGAGCAAGGGGCTGGGCACGCCAACGTCCACATACATCCAGCGCTCCCAGAACCCGCTCGTAGAAGGTGGGAGGCCAAAATCGATCCCCGAGGCGGGCGTGTCTGGCACGGCCTGGAAGCTCACGCATCCCGAACATTGGGAAGGGTCAGACAAGTGTAGAGAGAAGAAGTGGCGCAGAAGGGCAATGGAAGGAGGAATCCCCACCATGGCCTCGTAGACGAATGCGAAGATGGCAAGCAGGGTAATAGATTGGGGACCAAGATGCATCATGTGGATCTGGTAATGGGAGAACACCACATTGAAGAAAGTGGAAAAGGGAGGAACCAGGCCTGCCCACAAGGCGTCGGCAAAGAATCGGACCTCCATGACGATCCTGTCGAAGGAGGCATGAGATTCGGGGCAGACCGTCATCTTCCCGCACTCATTGAAGTTGGAGGCGAGCGCGGAGCATACCTTCTCCAAGGCTTCCAGATTGAGTATGAGTGACTTGTCGACGGCGGGAGCAGCCGCCGGAGGCGCGTTAGACGAAGGCGCAAGTTTCTTCCCCTTCTCCTTTTTTGTTGGCGCCATGGCAACGGAAAGGGGGGAGATGTCAGGACCCCGACTCGATGCCACATCGATCTAGCATGTAACACCTCATATCACTTTGCGGCCTCACGCACGGTATTCCCATGGGTGTCGTCTTACCTTTGCCCGGGACCGTTTGCGCCTTTTGGCACACGTATATGATAGTGTCGCTAGCATCCATATGGTAAAGAGCCCGGGCTGACATGGCTAGTCGTAAACCCAAAGTGGCACAGACTTACAGGGACAGACATCCATGACCCAGCATCGAACGTGTCGGTCATCAGCAAGTGAATCCGGGCTGTAGCACTGGGCTAGCAGGACTCCGATAAACCGGGCTGTAGCGGGCTAACAGGACTCCGGTATCCATCACGTGACATTTCCCTGAAGGGACAGACACAGGAACGAAGAAGGACACATGCCGGCCAGCCTAAGTGTTCCGGAGCAGTAGCAAGCTACCAAGGCTCAGTGGAAACACTAGGAGACATTTCCCGGTAAGAGAGGCTACTAAGAATAAACAACTAGATAGTCATATCCCACACATACCAAGCATTTCAATCGTACACACAATATGCTCGATATGTGCAAATACAACAAGGCATCACAACATGACTCTCAACACAAGTACTTTATTTAAGGCTCAGAGAGCCATACATAGCATACACACAAGTACAGGTCACACGACCCACATTCAAGTCATACAGACATACAAGCCAACAGCGGAAGTAACTTGTGTGAGTACAGACAACTAGTAAAATAAAAGAGGCTTGGGAAAGCCTGGCTATACTACGTGGTCCTTCACAAGCTCAGGGTCACCACCTGGGCCTCAGTCTACTCATCGATGTCAACGTCTACGAAGAACCCATCAGAAGGGGTTGCAGCGTCTTCTGAAAAATGTAAATTAAAGCAACATGAGTACAAAGGTACTCAGCAAGACTTACATCAGATCCTACATACATGCACATTATCAAGAAGGGTTGGTGGGGTTATTGCAGCAAGCCAGCTTTGACTCTTGGCTAAGCTATCCTATGATACACCAACTTGAAATGGTTTTGCGCACACGAGTCCACTACTCACCACTTCAATACATCACCGAGGATCCACCTCCGTCATCCTACGGAAGAGCCATCCTCGGCACTCACGCTTATCTTGAGATTTTTAGTAGTATCCATTTACTTGTCTATGAACTGTATAGGCAACCAAGTAGTCCTTTACCGCGGACGCGGCTATTCGAATAGATAATGTTAACCCTGCAGGGGTGTACTTCTTCATACACGCTCTCACCACTTACCGCTGTTTACACGACATGTACTCGGCAACCTTCAAGGGGAAGCCCAACGTGGGTGTCGGCCACGACCTACCTAGACACCTAAGTCTCTAATCCAGGTTTATCGCCTATCCAGGTTCCATCCGCAGGGAGTCCGGCCGAGGTTTCCCATATGGCCCCGAACGATGTGTACAGGGTTCCGTGACACCTAACGGGTGCCCGGTATTCCCGGCCACGTACCTACCGCATCACAGCCCACCCCTACGGTCAGCGCTGTCCACGGCCTCCAGTAGGCTACAAACACCAGAAACTACTTGCAACTCCTGGACAGAGGAGTAGGGTGAATAAGAAGACGAGAGGGTCCATTGGTTTCGGGCCCAATGCATGGTAGTAGCTGATTCTTAAATCACACATACAGATCTTAGTGCTTAAGGACGGCTTCAATGAAACAACCCACCATGTACTCCTACATGGCCTTTCATCGATACCTTTACCAAATCGTGTTCACCACATCACTCTCATTACCGACATGATCATTTCACTCTAGCCCATCACCCAGATGAACCAGACCTGACACGACTCTAAGCATAGCAGGCATAGCAAGGTAGGAACAACACATACTTATGGCTCAAACAACTCCTACACATGCTAGTGGGTTTCATCTAGTTACTGTGGCAATGACAGGTCATGCAGAGGAAATGGGTTCAACTACCGTAGCACACAGCAGTTTGAAATGCATTGTCTTAATGCAGTAAAAGAGAGCAGGAGCGAGAACATGGGATTGTATCGATATGATCAAATGGTTGGTTGCTTTCCTGATGGGTCGATGCACTGATATTGTTCTTCGTTGGGGTAGTCACGATACTCCTCAGGGGCAGGACCTACCGCAGAGAGCACCGATACACAAACATCACCAAACAATATGCAACAATATGATGCATGCATGAAACATGGCAATATGAGTGTGTTGGGCTAATGCAACTAAAACCAGATGGGTTTGAACCATTTTGAATCAAAGATTCAAGTTTCAAACTCATACATGGCCCTTATAAGTGCTTTATCTAGTTCTGCTCTAAACATCAGGTTAGCTTGCTTAAACATGCATGAAACCAGTACAGATGGATAGATTGGATTTTTCTGATCATTTTTCATATATAAAACTTTGCATTTGGAGTTACAGATGATTTACTATGAATTTTTGAAGTTTAGATCATTTTCTAAAATTTATAAATCATTCTGGATTTATTTTAATTTCAGAAAAGGATTACTGCGTCAGCATGATGTCAAGCTGACCTCAGCAGGTCAACAGGCTGGTCCAGGTCAAACTGACCGGTGGGTCCCGCATGTCAGTAGTTAATTAACTAACTAAATTTAGTTAAATCTAAACTGGGTTAATTAACAGGGGGGGCACTTGTCATAGCCTCAGGGGAGTCAACCTGGACCCACCTTAGTCAAATCAGGGTCAAACACGCCGGCGTCTAGCCGCCGGCGAGGCCGAACGCGGCGGCGAGAGTTGTTTTGTGCACTCCGACGACCAAATGGGCGGCGGAGAGCATCTACAGGTAGCTGGGACCGAGCCGCAGCTCTTGGTGGCGGTGGTTGAGCTCGGGGTGGCCGGAGACGTCGCCGGCGATGACTTTCGCGGTCGCCGGAGTCGGGTGAAGACGAGTCTGAGGCTACGGGGCACGGTGAGGCACGTGGTGAGGTGCGTTGGGCCCCTGGGAACGCGGTGAGTGCGTTAGACAAGGTGGGGTGGCCGGTGGTTAGCCGGAGACACGTCGGCGACGAGCTCTGCGGCGGCGCGTGCGGGTGAGCTACGTGTGCTCGCGGTGGTGTACGAGAGCAAGAAAGGGAAGGGGGAGGACGTAGCCAGGCTCACGGCGATCTCAAGGGAGCAGACGACGCGGTCGGAGATGAGCTGGTGCGGCGGCGACGACGAAGGGGATCTCCGGCGGTGGCGAGGTCGAACGAGGTCGGGGCAGTGGCTTCAGGGCAAGCGAGCGCTCGGGGCTCGGCTTGTTCGAAGGAGCGGAGGGTGGCGAAGCTCCTGGACACGGTGGCGCAGCGCGGGGTTGACGGAGAGCGCGACTACGGCGAGGGTGCGACGGCGGTGGCGTCGGCCATGGCGCGGGAGAGCGAGGGAGAGGAGCTGGGGGGAGGAGCTGGTGTCTGCGGGGTTGGGGAGAGGGAGAGGGGTCGATCCCCGTCATCAGCTGGACGAGGGGAGCGGCGAGGCGGCGGGCAGCTGCGTGGCACGCATTCTGTGCTCGCCGTCGAGCAGCTGCCTGCCTGCCTGGCCAAGCCAAGCAGCTCGCTGGAGCGGTGGCTGGGCTGGGCCGGCAGGTGGGCCTGCTAGGTGCCGCCAGGTAAGACTTTCCCTTCTTCTTGTTTCTTTTTTATTTATTCTGCAGGTTTGTTGCATTTTTAAAAATACCTAAGAAATTCCAAAAATCACCAAACTGCACCTGGTCCTTAGTTGGAATAATTCCAGCATGGAACATTTTAGTTTGGAAATATTTGAGCATTTGAAATATTTTATAAATTTTAAATGCCCAAATTCAAATACATTATGATTTAATTCAAAGACCTTAGGATGACCTAGAAAATTGTGCATCACTTTTGGCAGAGGTTCTGAACCAAGACAAAAATGATGGACATTTTGGAAGGGCATTTCAGGTTCATTGAAAATATTTTTAGTAAACCCTAGTTGGATTCAGAGGGGGCTGGGGGTTCTGTCATCCCCATTTCAAGTTTCTGTTGAGAAAAATAGACATGATGCAACACTCTAATGCATGAACTAGCTAGGGTGTGACAGGAGAACTCAAGATGGATTGGAGGCGGAAGCAGAGGCTCGAGGAGGAAAAGGGAACAAGAAGCATGTAGGCAGGAAAGGGAGAATAACTATGTACAAGCCTCGTGGCCGCTTAGCCAGGCGCGTAATGAGGGAGCATGGGGAAGCGGACACGCCCACGTCCAATCAACTGCCACGCGGCGCCCAGGGCCGCAAGCTGATGGGGCCCGCGGCGCTCCGCACTTGCCCCTTCGCTTCTCTGCTAAGCCAAGTCCGAGCGTGCCTTGGGCCCGGGGGCTATTGTCAGCATTCTAGGAACGGGGGTCCCCAGACTTGCCTACCTACGGCCCGCGGCGTGGCTCGAGTGGTGGCCCAGTACGGCCCATCTTCATTGGCGCAAGACTCAAGACCCTCGCAAGGGGCCAAGCCTCGCGGGGCGGATGACTCGAGGCTTCCTTAGGAGAGGCCTCACCGGGCAGGCTCGCGAGGAGGCAGAGAGATCAAGGCAGGGGTACCTCGCGAGGTGCTCATGATGCAAGCCGTGATGATCGAGACCAGGCGGGCACCAGGCGGGCGTCGGACCGTGGAGTGTCCTTGTTTCCTCTTTGGTGCAAAGGGGGCAAGCACATGCGTGGAGTACCGAGGCATCATGCAAAGGTTGCCATTTTGGTGCAACGAGACCAAGTCTTGCAGGGCGGCAGGATGGAGGTCACTGTGGAGCCCAAGATGGCGTCATCGCTAGTGCCTTTGGCAGCCGAAGACCAACTTTAGTAAGGATAACTTGTACTAGATGTTCCCCTTCAAAATGGCCGTTGTTGGCGCCCTTCCCGCTCAATATTTGGGAACAGGACCAGGGCCTATATATATAGGGCTAGCCACCACAGTAGAACAGGCGACCGAACTCACCCAAGTAGTTCATCGCACTAGCTCAAGAACACCTCTCTCGAGGCTGTTCGTCCTTTGTACTGTTCATCATCAGCCCCTAAGGCAATACACCACACCACACACTGGAGTAGGGTATTATACCACAACGGTGGCCCGAACCAGTATAAATCTTGTGTCCCTCGTGTTGTTCATCGCTTAGCTCAGATTCTCGCGAGGCGATCGGACGTAGAGTGATAGGGGGAAGATCTTCACGCGCACCCCAGAGTTCGAACCTTAAGGGTCTGCAGGAACCCAACATCCAACAAGTTGTGGGATGAAGTATTACGGAACGAGTAAAGAGACTTGCCGGTAACGAGATTGAACTAGGTATGATGATACCAACAATCGATTCTCGGGCAAGTACATACCGATGACAAAGGGAACAATATATGTTGTTATGCGGTTTGATCGATAAAGATCTTCGTAGAATATGTGGGAGCCAAAATTAATATTCATGTTCTGCTATTAGATATTGACCGGAGATGTGTCTCTGTCATGTTTACATAGTTCTCGAACCCGTAGGGTCCGCACGCTTAACGTTCGATGACGATATGTATTATGAGTTATGTGTTTTTGATGACCGAAGTTTATTTGGAGTCCCGGATGAGATCACGGACATGACGAGGAGTCTCGAAATGGTTGAGGCATAAAGATTGATATATTGGACGGCTATATTAGGACACCAGAAGTGTTCCGGAAAGTTCCGGGTAAAACCGGAGTGCCGGGGGGGTTACCGGAACCCCACGGGGAACTAATGGGCCACATTGGGCCTTGGTGGAGAGATAGAGGGGCGTCCAGGGCCGGCCGCATGCTCCCTCCCCCTTGGGCCTGAATTGGACTAGGGAAGGGGGCGGTGCCCCCTTTCCTACTCCCTCCCCTTCCTTCCCCCTCTCTCCCTCTTGGTGGAATCCTACTAGGACTAGTAGTCCTAGTAGGACTCTCCTCTTGGGGCGCTCCCTAGGGGGCGGCAGACCTCCCCCTTGCTCCTTTATATACAGGGGCAGGGGGACCCTAGAACACACAAGTTTCTCTTAACCATGTGCGGTGCCCCCTCCACAGTTACACACCTCGATCATACCATCATAGTGCTTAGGTGAAGCCCTGTGCCGGTAGCGTCATCATCACCATCGCCACGCCGTCGTGCTGACAGAACTCACCCTCGTCCTCAACTGGATCAAGAGAATGAAGGACATCATTGAGCTGAACGTGTTTTGAACGCGGAGGTGCCGTACGTTCGGTACTTGATCGGTTGGATCGCGAAGAAGTTCGACAACATCAACCGGGTTTTTGAAACGCTTCCGCTTTCGTTCTATGAGGGTACATGGACAGACTCTTCCCTCTTGTTGCTATGCATCACCTAGATAGTTCTTGCATGATTGTAGGATTTTTTTTGAAATTACTGTGTTTCCCAACAGAGAGGAGATGGTGTTGTTGAAGATGTTGATGGAAATTGCCTCCCAAAGATGGTAGAGTTGTTGGTGATGATGATGACGATGATTTCCCCCTCCTGGAGGGAAGTTCTCCGGTGGAATTGCTCTGCCGAAGGGCAAAAGTGCTCCTACCCAAGTTCCGCCTCAAGACGGCAGCGCTTCGTCCCGAAAGTCCCCTCTTGATTCTTTCTAGGTCAAAATGACCTACACCAGAAGATGGGCACTAGAGGTGGGCCGAGGAGGGCACAACCCACCAGGGCGCGCCTAGGGGCCCAAGCGTGCCCTAGTGTCTTGTGCTTACTAGGGTGGCCCCCTCCGGTAGTTATTTGCTCCATTATTTTTCATATGTTCCAAAACAATTCTCCATAAATTTGTAGCTCATTTGGAGGGGTGTAGAATAGGTAACTCTGGCATAGCTTTTTTAGGTCCAGAATGCCCATTGCCGGCATTCTCGCTCTTTGTGTAAACCTTGCATATTTTGAGATAAAAGGCATTATAATTACTCCAAAAATCATTATTATGCAAAAAGTCATTATAAATAACAGTAGGAAATCATGATGCAAAATGGACGTATCAACTCCCCCAAGCTTAGACCTCGCTTGTCCTCAAGCGAATAACCGATATCGAAAGACATGTCCACATGCTTAGAGAGAGAGGTGTCGATAAAAACAAAATACGGACATAGAAGCATCATGATTATTACTATAACAACAAAGAACTTTAACATAAACTTTATCACACAACTTTTATCATATAACTTCTCATGAACAAGTGACAATTCATCACAACAATGAAGTATAAAGCATAAACTTTGTTGAAAACGAACAAACTATGTTTTCAGTCAACTTTGCAACTACAATTCATCATATTTTCTGGAAGGGTCGCGTATCGGAGCCTTTTGGCAAGTACACATACTCAACCATCATATAATCTTCTATGATTGCTAACACTCACAACCTACCCATGAGCAAAAAGTTTCAACTGGACACATAGAAAGATAGGGGCTTATAGTTTCGCCTCCCAACGTATTCACCTCGAGGGTGATGTCAACAATAATAATTCATCCTCACTCATATCCAACTAGATATATGTGTTTAGATCTTTCCACCACATGATGCTTGACAAAAGAGAAAATAAAAAGGAATGGGGAAGAATACTTTGACTCTTGCATAAAAGTAAATACATAAAAGTAAAAGATAGGCCCTTCACAAAGGGAAGCAAAGCCATCCATGTGCTTTTTGTTTGTATGCCAAATTCCTTAATGCAAAATAATGTCACGTTATATTGCCCCTTATGATCGTAACCTTTATTATGCAGTCTGTCGCTTTTATTACTTTGACATCACAAGTTCATACAACGCTCAATTTTCTCTTACACTAATTGATCCAACACATTTAGAAGCAATTTTTATTACCTTATTGCACCGATGACAACTTACTTGAAGGATCTTACAAAATCCATAGGTAGGTATGGTGAACTCTCAAGACATGGATTTGGGTTCAAGGTTTTTGGATGCACAAGTAGTATCTCTACTTAGTGTTGAATTTTTGGCTAGCAAAGATATTGAGCAAGCACCACATGTTGAAGGATCTATAACAATATAACTTCTATGTCGATATGAACAAGCATAACTCATTACGTTGTCTTCCTTGTCCAACTTCAAAAAAATTGACATATAATATTTAATGGGGGCTCACAATCATAAAATATGTCCAAGATAGTGTATTTGCATGTGAATCTCCTCTTCCTTTATTAATTCTTTAATGAGTTGCATTATTGACCAATGCTATGTTTGTTAATCTCCAATAAATTTTACCACTTATAATTTTCCTTATGTGATGTCATTACTTAGCATAAGATTAGCATATGATATTTTTCATTTATTTCTTTTTATTTTATTGCAACAAGGAAGTAAAAAAACAAAACTCAAGCTAAACTTTATTATATATCTCGCACACAATTACATAGATAGGTAGACCACTAAGCAAGCACTCGAAAACTGATCGACTAAACTTTTATTGAACTAAACCAAAGGATAACTAAAGATTGAACTAAAATAGACAAAGTCAAAGATAATGGTGGTGATATGATACCGGAGCCCCCCCCCCCAAGCTTGGCACAAGCCAAGGGTAGTGCCCATACCATGAACTCAAGTCTCCCTTGATGGTGAAGAAGGTGGTGGTGTAGATGAGGTAGCCTCACACTTCTTTTTGTCCGGCTTGCGTCGGAGGCTGAGATTATCATCCCTAAGATCCTCATTCTCCAGCTCAAGTTTCAAGATCTTCTTGCATAAGGTTGCCCTGCTATCCTGCCAAAATCGGGGAGGGATATCCTCCGAATCAGTGTCTTCCTCCTCATCCGAGAACCAAAAATATCGGAAGGTTTTCTTAAAGACATTTGGATCTAGAGGCCAGTGACAAACAGGGCTCTCCTCCTCTAAATCTTGAGACGACATAATTTCATATCTGTCAGAAAACAACAAGAAAGAAGAACAGAAGATTTCTTCATGATACGATGGTCAATATGTTCGTGGGATATATAAAGATTTTTTATCTTGGGAAACAAGCAAAATGAGGAGAAAATGGAGTCGGGAAGGTTGCCGAGGTGCGCATAACCCACCTAGGCATGTCAGGCAAGCCAGGCGAGCCCTGGTGTCTTGTGCCCTCCTCGAGTGCCTTCCTGGTTGTTTCTTATTTTCCTAATTTTTGTAATATTCCAAAACTGACAAAAAATATTTTTGTGGATTTTTTGGAGTCCGTATACTTACCGTATCATGTACCTCCTCTTTTTTCAGGGTTCTGGAGTGTTTTGGAAGGTTTATTTTATGTGTTCCTCTGGGGTTATGGTTTTAATAATATTGCTTTCAACATTGATAGGCGTACCTGAGATATAGTGTTTAATTCTTTGTCCATTTACTACCTTCAAGTTTGTACCTTCGGCATTACTGATCTTGATAGCTCCAGAACGATAAACCTCCTCGATGATATATGGTCCTTCCCATTTAGAGAGAAGTTTTCCTACAAATAATCTGAAACGAGAGTTGTACAAAAGAACATATTCTCCCACTTTGAATTCCAGCTTTTGGATTCTTTTGTCATGCCATCTTTTAACTTTTTCTTTGAATAGTTTGGCATTTTCATAAGCTTGGGTTCTCCATTCATCTAAAGAGCTAATATCAAATAACCTCTTTTCACCGGCAAGTTTGAAATCATACTTGAGTTCTTTAATTGAACAATATGCTTTATGTTCTAACTCAAGAGGCAAATGACAAGCTTTTCCATAAACCATTTTATAGGGAGACATGCCCATATGATTTTTATATGTTGTTCTGTAGGCCCAAAGTGCATCATCCAATTTCTTAGACCAATTCTTTCGGGACCTATTAACAGTTTTTTGTAGTATTAGTTTTATTTCTCTATTGCTAAGTTCAACTTGACCACTAGATTGAGGATGGTAGGTTGATGCAATTCTATGGTTAACATCATATTTAGCAAGCATTTTACGGAAAGCACCATGAATAAAGTATGAACCAACATCAGTCATTAAGTATGTAGGGACTCCAAACCTTGGGAAAATAACTTCTTTGAGCATGTTAATGGAAGTGTTATGATCACCACTACTGGTTGGAATAGCTTCCACCCACTTATTAACATAAGCAACAACAACCAA
The DNA here is from genome assembly GCF_002162155.2 of Triticum dicoccoides. Lineage (NCBI taxonomy): Eukaryota > Viridiplantae > Streptophyta > Magnoliopsida > Poales > Poaceae > Triticum > Triticum dicoccoides. The sequence continues at coordinate 373,376,332 of NC_041381.1, read as the reverse complement.
AATATGTGTATACCCATTAGAGGAAGGAAATGGTCCCATATAATCAAAACCCCAAACATCAAATGGTTCGACGGAAAGTGAATAGTTCATAGGCATTTCTTGACGCTTATCAATATTTCCAATTCTTTGACACTCATCACAAGAGAAAGCAAACTTACGGGCATCCTTGAAGAGAGTAGGTGTCGGTGTCAAAACCGGCGGATCTCGGGTAGGGGGTCCCGATCTGTGCATCTTAGGCTGATGGTAACAGGAAGCAAGGGACACAATGTTTACCCAGGTTCGGGCCCTCTCGATGGAGGTAAAACCCTACTTCATGTTTGATTAATATTGAAGATATGTGGAATACAAGAGTAGATCTACCACGTGATCGTAGAGGCTAAACCCTAAGAGCTAGCCTATGATGGTATGATTGTAATTGTGATCGGCCTTCTAAGGACCATCCTCTCCGGTTTATATAGACACCAGAGAGCTAGGGTTTACATGGAGTCGGTTACAAGGAAGGAAACATAATATCCAGATTGCCAAGCTTGTATTCCACGCAAAGGAGAGTCCCATCCAGACACGAGCCGAAGTCTTGAGTCTTGTATCTCGACGCTTCTATAGTCTGGACGATGTATATAGTCCGGCTGTCCAGATACCCTCTTATGCAGGACTCCCTCAGTAGCCCCTGAACCAGGCTTCAATGATGATGAGTCCGGCACACATTCTTGTCTTCGGCATTGCAAGGCGGGTTCCTCCTCCGAATACTCCAAGGTTCCCATCATGATGAACAGTGTTCGGCATCTTCATCAATGTTGTACTCCTCGGCTTCAGTGTATCAATAATGATCATTTCCACGTGTCAAGCGAATGTGAGGAGTCGAGGCATTTTTGCATTTGCCACCCTCGGCCCTTCGGGCTAGCCTTCTATTTGAAGAGATGGGGATTCCCAGATCCAAACCTCGCTCTCCCTCCTCGAGCAAGCATCCAACAGAGTGCCCAGAAAAAACCATTCCAGCATGGCCGGTCATCGCAGCTCTTCTGCTCGCTCCCCTTGCCCCAAGCCGGGAGACTAGGGAGAGTGTTCAGTTTCTCATAGCCGTTTGATAAAGTTACAAACCCAAGGGCTCCTCCCACCGGCATTCATGGTCCCTGTTCGAGCCGAAGTTGCCACCTATAACGGCGGAGAACAAGCGGAGAGATCCCCCAATTCGTCTCCAGAGGAGCGAATATGCTTAATTTCGCATCTGTTAAGGGGCGTCAGGTTTCCTATTCATCCATTCCTTCGTGGGCTTCTGGAGTTCTACGGCCTCCAGTTGCACAATCTTACCCCAGCCTCCATACTGCATATAGCAGGATACGTCGCCCTTTGCGAGCTATTTCTAGGTTGTGAGGCTCATTTTGGATTGTGGAAGAAGTTGTTCTGCCTTGTCCCCCGCAACCAGGGAGAATCCCTATGTCAAGTGGGCGGGGCCGAAGTATGGCGTATTGCTGAGACCGGATACCTGTCTGGTACTCCCAAGAAGGCTCCAGACAACTGGGCTTTAGAGTGGTTTTATATTGACGACGCTCCTCTTCCGGATCCAGTCCGGACAGGACTCCCCAAGTTCAGTAACTCTCCGACGAGGGCGCGCCTAAGCTGGCGCCCCCAAGAAGAGGATTCCAGGGAAGTACATTTCCTGATGAATAGGATAAAGTTACTGGCCAAATCCGGACTGACGATAGTCGAGGTGATGGTGATATGTATGATGCGTGGAGTGCAACCGCTTCAATATTGGAGCAATCCCATGTGGCACTACAACGGGACAGATGATGCCACCCGCTGCGGCCGTAAGGGTCCGGACTCCCCCACCGCTCTGGCAAGGATACTGTCCGACCTGTACAAAGGAGAAGAGGAGGAATTCCTCCATATCAAACCGCGAGATGGATTCTCCATGTACAATTCCCCAAACTGGGTAAGTCGTTATTTATTTTATCGCTTCACTCATTGTGGCGTTCTTTGCTAAAGTTCACATGCGTCAATATTTCCAAGCAGGAACTGAGGAGGGACGTGGAAGGAATCACCAACCCTTCTCCATAGCCAGAGGACCCCGAAAGGGCCCTGGATCCAGGACTCGAAGGAGACCCAGATGCGGCCGTGGAGCTTGTCGACGGGATATTTTATCGGGCGAGCCGTGACAGCGCCCCAGTGGCCATTACCGCTGATTATCCCGGACTGTTACCTTCGTCGCGTGTAAGCCAAGATGAAAAACTCGATCCTCCGAAGAGAATTCTTTCTTGATGTCACACCTTATCCCTGATATGTCGTGCTTTTACAGAAGCGACATTCGGAACGCAGGGCCGAGCCCCTAGGGACCCGTCAGCCACAGCCGTCCGGATTGGGCAGGCTCAAGAGGAAGGCGATTAGAGCCGACACGCCTCTACAGAGGTAAGAAAATAACCTGTGATGCAATTTTGTTGTCATTTGAAGCATAACAGCACCCTTCGTGCATTTTGGCAGGAAGAGGAGTATCCAGACTGTATCCGGAGATCCTGCCAACCACGCCTCCACCAGTCCGGCTCCAAGACCAACTTCGAGAGAGGAGGCGAACGTAGGGCTGATGCTGCATAGTCCTCCGACAAAGGACGCAGATATGCTCTCCGCCACCAATTCGGAGGTAGAGAGCGCCATGGATCATCGGCGACGACGGGCCGTGCTTCCCAACAACATCTTCTCCGAAGAGGCGTTTAATGCCTTCAATTCGGGAGACGCATACATCCGAGCTACTCAAAGCGGATTCGCCCGGGCGACAGTCCAGTATACCAAAGATATACGGGTAAAAAAAGCTTGATCAGCATATATATAGTAGTAGCCCCTGAGACTTGAAACGGTTGAAACAACAGTTTTAAGTATCAATTCATGCGCAGGTTCTTGTTGATAAGAATGAGCAATTGGCTCGGGAGCTAGAGGAGTGCAAGACTCAACTGAGGGCCACAGTTGCCAAGCTAGAGGAATCCCAGAAGGCCTCGTGTGGTGTCACGACCGGTTTTTCAATAAAAATATTTATTGAGAAAACCAATCTTTAAGTCCCAGTATAGGAAAAGTCATCCTTTCTGGTAGACAAAAGCTTGATAAACAAAGAACTAGTAGCATCAAATATATTACAGGGTTGAGCTGAGGTTGCTCAACAATTTATTATAGACTCGCCAATATATTACATATGGGCGGTTATGACACAGGGGTGGGGTGGCATGCTACTAGCTCGAGGGAAAAGTGGTGGTGGATAACTTGACTTCTACTGGTAGTACATCGAGCATCGAGGTGAGGCTCGATGAATTTATTCGGGGTTGCGGAAGCGGATAATACAATGACCAAGACAGGATCGCACGGGACTGACTGGGACTCCTCTAGGTGTCGGACTCGCTATCAAACTCTTCATCCATGATATCGCCTTCATTAGCATCTGGCCAAATCAACAAGCCAGGTGAGTACTTGAAAGTACTCGCAAGACAGTTCGGACAAAAGATATAATCAATGAATGCATGAATGCGTCAAGAACAAAGTATGATACTCAAATAACAACGGTAATATTGCAGAACTTGATGTAACAAAATTCAATAACTGAAAACCGATTGGGTGTCTGGAGCGATGCCTCGAAAGGTAAATAAATAAAAATGCATGCCGCAGTCGGGCGTCTTAGCGACACCACATAAAGGGCTTTAAAAAGAAATGCCACAGTCGGACATCTGGGCGACATCACATAAAGGGCTTAAAAAGAAATGCCACAGTCGGACGTCTGAGCGACATCACAGACAGGGCTTTAAAAGAAATACCACCGTCGGACGTCTGGGCGACATCACAGACAGGGCTTTAAAAGAAATACCATAGTCGGACGTCTGAGCGACATCACAGACAAGGCTTTAAAAGAAATACCACCGTCGGACGTCTGAGCGACATCATAGACAGGGCTTTAAAAGAAATACCCCAGTCGGACGTCTGAGCGACATCACAGACAGGGCTTTAAAAGAAATACCCCAGTCGGACGTCTGAGCGACATCACAAACAGGGCTTTAAAAGAAATACCACAGTCGGACGTCTGAGCGACATCATAGACAGGGCCTTAAAAGAAATGCCACAGTCAGACGTCTGAGCGACATCACAGACAGGGCCTATAACAAAAGTAGATAACAGGTCTGCCACCGTCGGACGTCTGAGCGACATCGCAGACAGGGCTTGTAATAAATGTAAACAACAAAATTTGTCCATCCACAAGAATAATCTTTTAACCGGATTTATCACACATAAATCCCACCGGAGTTTTGTCACTGAGGCTGATACCTGACAAGATAAGATAATTATAGTACTTGAACAAAGTACAAGATAATTGAAAGATTGAGGCTCTGCAAAGTTTGGAAGAACTGAAACAGCCAACAGATTTCCGTAGTCACGAAGGACTAGTTCCGTTTATGGTATTTCAGCAGAAACACATTTAACTAGTACACACCCATTTCACCTCACGTTGCCAGGAATCACCCTGGCCAACGTCCAAGAAAAACTTTGAGACAGGGAGGCCACAACCTCGAATAGCATGGGATCAAATTTCTATACGCGCGCTCTAAGGGGTGCCCCCCTCTCGGTCCCAACCGGAAACACCCATGCCCCCTGACCGGATGACGGGCTTTAATCCAGGGCCATGGAACCCTCATCCCGGCCTCTCCACTTGGTGTGTACCAGGAAAATGATTTGCAACTTACTATGCCATATTCCTTTCGGAAAACATGTGACGGTATAGGATGGAATGAATGGGAATGTGAATTGTGTCATGACGACACGGAAGTCAAATAATCTGGCATAAGACTGGCATGTCACAACACTGCCATCTTACCCATCCTCATACCAACACATGGCTTTTGCAAATATGTATCAAACAACATAATGCTTTCCGAAACCTACTTTCCGATTATGTGCATGAGATATATCATGCAAAGTGATGTTCATAAACATGCCATGACTATACTAAAATGCAAACATGCAACAACACTCATCATATCAAGAGTTCAAACATGCTTGCCTGGTTCGGAGTAGTCGGAGCCTAACTGTGCGAAGTTTGCAGCTCCGTCACATCCTCCGGTATCTACGGTATAAGAAAAATACGTACGCAACATAAATACCGTGAGTGTACAGAAACGTGTTCCAATTATTTTCCCAATAAATATGATAAAAAACTAGACAAAAATTTAAAGAGAACAGAAAAAGAATTAACCAAAAATACTTTTCTGATCAAAAGTTATAAGAGTTTTGGTCCAAGGACCCATCTGTAATGAAACAGAAAACTTCCAGGGGGCTATGCAGAAGAATCCAGAAAAACGGTTCAGAGAGGAAGCGTATTTGCCAGAGTATGCCTTCTGCAAACGATTTAAAAAAACAAAAGAGAGGCTGACGGGCGGGTCCCACCCGTCAGGTTTGAAAGTTCAAACATGGGAGTCGGGGCTCGTCGGCGCCCGAGAGCCGCGGTGGTCGCCGGCGGCGATCCACGGCAAGGCAGGGAGATTGGAGTGTACCTCCGTGATTAGGGCGCCATTCCGCGTCTATGGGAGGTGGTGGTGGTCGCCGGCGAGTACCACGTCGGCAGCGATGCTTGCTCCGGCGGATGGTGATTCGGGTGGTCGGGGATCTCGCCGGAGAGAGCTGCGGAGGTGGAATTGGTGAGGGGGTTAGACTCGTGATGGTTTGAGGAGGTATCCGACGAGGATAGGGTGCTGGAGATGGCCTTACCGGAGTGAAACACGGTGGGGGCCGAGGCGGAACGAAGTGGCCGGAGTCGGGGAAGGAGAGCTCCTCGTGGCTCGTTCAGTGGCTGTGCGGGGTCTGATGAGGTAGAGGAGGTGTGCCGCGGGCGAGAGCAGGCTCGGGGTGCTATATATAGCCGCCCCGAGGCGGTTGCCGAGAACAGGGTTCTCCGGCGAGGTGATTATGGCGGCGCTGCGGTTGCACGGGAGGTTTCAGAGGCTGAACGTCGTCGTGGGTGTTCCATGGTTCCGTTTTGGTGCTAACCGCGTCGGGATTTGGGGGTTTAGGGGGAGCTCGACGGAACGGGGCGGCGCAGGCCCGTCGGCGGCAGGGAGCGCGCTCTGCGCGTGCCGCGCCATGGCGACGGTGCTGCATGCGTGCGCTGGCAAGGAGGTGGCCACACGGAGCCACCAGGACGCTTGGGCGGCGCCGAACGGTGTTGCGCCGCCGTTCTGCTTCCTGTCGGCCGCTACGGCGCTACGGCCGCCGCAAGACACGCCGGCGCAGGCGGGCCAGGGCGCCACCGACGCCAGGAAGGCGCCAAGCGTGCGTGTGAGGCTCCGGACAAGCTAGCCTGGCCGTGAGCTACATGCCAAGCGTACTGTGAGCTCGTGACTGAAGTTACTGACGAATATCGACACTGAACTTCTGAATTTAACTGAATATGACTAGAACAGTGCATGCAAGGTGTTCGACAGAATGATCCAGGCATGTAGGGATTTTTCCTTGAGCTGGTTTTTGGTGGAGGGGCCTCTCATTGCATCTAGAGGCTGCCTGAATATTGGTGGAATTTTTGGAGAGGTGTAGATATGAATTTCACCAAATTTGGCAAATCTGGTCCAAACTTGCAGTGAGTGCAATTTGAAATATTTGAACAAGAGAAGAGTGGATCAAGATGGTTCTGGGTTGTGGGTACAAAGGACTATCCAGGGGTGTTGAGATGAGGTCAAAAATCAAAAGCATTAGGGCACTTGCTTTGCAATTCACCTAGGCTCAAAAGGATAGACAGATTTATTTTGGGAGGAGAAGTAGTTGGAATAAAATCCAAAAATGGATTTTATTAGTTTGGACAGAATGTTAGGGTTGTACCAAAGTGGGAGGTAAGGTTTTGGGAAAATTTCACCATAGGAAGCATGGTGAAATTTTTGAAGGGATCAAAACCAAATAAAAGCCCAAAACTAAAAGGGTTTTCATTTTAAAAGAAACCAAATCCAAGAAAAGGATTTTTGAGAGGGCAAACTTAGAAGATGGTTTTTAGGAAGGGTTTAAATGACCTTCTTTCAAACCAAGCAAGGGTTCTTTCTAAAAACAAAATCACAAAAAAATTTGGAGTGTCACATGTGGTAATATTTATCTGAATTATATGAAAATGCACCAATTGGCAACCGGCTAGTATGACAAATTTAACAGAGAGTTCTGTAGACAACCCCGGAGTAAATCCGGAGGGCGGCAGGTAGGATGAGTCGCATCTCCAGAGGCAACTAAAGGCCGGTGAGCGCATCCTGACGCAAGTGAAGCATGATAAGAATGTGCTCCAATATGCCAATGTTCGGCTGGACGTGGAATTGAAAGACGTCTGTGCACAGCTGGCAGAATCCGTGAAGGAGAACAAAAGGCTTCGCCGCGGCATTTATCGTATGTGCCTAAACAAACTGTAGTATAGTTCGGCGAGGAAGTATATTGAAAAAGTTATGGTTGCAGGAATGCTGACGGGTTGCCCCGAGGAGGAGATGCCCGCATCTGCAGGTGATTTACTGCAGGACCTCTCACAACTGCATGAGCGAGCTCGGTAGGTGATGCAGGGCATTGCGCGGTCTTTGTGGCCATCAAGCTCCCTGCCAAATGGCATGGGGGGGCTTGTGGACATGCTTCAGGGAGCACGACAGCGCTTCCGTTTGTGGAAGATATCCTCCTGCCAGCAAGGTGCAAGAGAAGCATGGGCGATGGTGAAGACGCGCTACACCAAGCTGGACCCGAACCATATGGCCGAAGTTGGACCGGCCGGGCCAGATGGGCAAGAAATTCCCATGAGTCTGGTATATGACCAGGTGGCGTTAGCCGCAAAGTATTCTCAACAGGATTGTAAGTTAGATAGCCTGTTGGATGGTATAGAGGATGAATATAATCAGTCCAAATGACTGTGTAATTCAATGGACATAAGTAGCCCCTAGCCGGATTTAAAATCATTTGTCGTGGCGGACCTTTTCGCTTTAGCCCCCGATCCTAAAGTCCGGGGTGTGTCCGAATACCCGCTCGGTTATATAAAACCGGAGTATGCGTGGAGACCAGGCGTAGGGGTCATAAGTGCTTGAACAGACAAGTACCCAACTAGTTATGTTATATTGCATGGTTAGCAAGAAACATCTTCCAGGGAGAATAGTTTCGTTAAGGGTTCCTTTCCCTGGGTAAGCATGTGTCAAGGCACATGTTCGGACTACGAACCAAAGCGCAGGATACGAAACTTCTGGGGATTAATGTTATAATAAACGAAGACATCTTTTGTTCACTGACCGAATATTCTCTTAAGGAAACTAGCTTTCGGCTTCATCCAGTCTGAGGTACACATCCGGCTCAACCGGCAGTAACAATCGCAGAGGTGCTCCCCTTATGCCCTAGCAGAATTAATAGGAACGTAGGGCATAAACACAGGAGCCAGGTAACCCAGCTTGGCCACGTCTTAAGTCATATCGATGCATATAATGGTGACGAAAAGGCACACATGGAAAAAGAAACGCATGTGTGATGGGCAAGCAGCCCTTAAAGTAATTTATATTAAGCTTCCGTATAGGAAGCTCCCATGTAAAGTTACACACATAGTGCGGTCAGAGTAATCCAGGAATCTGCACTGTATGAAATACTTGTGTGAAAAGAAGGAGATCGAGAAAGGAAAAAGGGAGGGAGCATAATTGAAAAAGGAGGGTTAAGGAGACGAACACTGAGTTCGGCGCTAGGCGTAGAATCTTTGGAGTCTGGCCGCGTTCCAAGGGTTCGTCTCGAGTCTGTTATCGGATGCCTTACGTAAGCGGTACGCTCCTCCAGTGAGAACTTTGTCAATGATGAAGGGGCCTTCCCACTTGGGTTTGAGCTTGTCCTTCTTCTTCTCTGGTAAGCGTAGAACGAGTTCGCCAATATTATAAGTTTTGGCCCGCACTTCTCTGCTTTGGTATCGTCGAGCCTGTTGCTGATAGAATGCGGAACGGGCCTTAGCGACATCGCGCTCCTCCTCCAGGGCATCCAAATTATCCTGCCGATCTAACTCAGCTTCCTTCTCTTCGTACATGCGTACGCGTGGTGAATCATGTATTATGTCGCATGGTAGTACTGCTTCCGCGCCGTACACCATAAAAAAGGGGGTGTATCCGGTGGTGCGATTTTGCATGGTCCGCCGCCCCCAGAGTACAGAGTCGAGCTCCTCGACCCACTGAGTATCCGACTCTGTCAAGGATCGCACTAGTCTGGGTTTGATGCCGCTCATAATAAGACCGTTTGCCCATTCGACCTGGCCATTTGTTTGAGGATGGTAGACGGAAGCATAATCGAGCTTAATGCCCATTTTGCCGCACCAAAATTTCACCTCATCGGCCATGAAATTCGAGCCATTATCGGTGATGATGCTGTGGGGGACACCGTGTCGGTGTACGACCCCGGATATAAAGTCTATAACTGGTCCGGATTCGGCCGTTTTCACCGGTTTGGCTTCTATCCATTTGGTGAACTTGTCAACCATGACCAATAAGTATTTTTTCTTATGGCTTCCCCCTTTAAGGGGTCCAACCATATCCAACCCCCAGACCGTGAAGGGCCAAGTTATGGGGATTGTTTGGAGAGCGTTAGGGGGCATATGGCTCTGATTGGCGAAGAGTTGACAACCGAGGCAGTGTTGGACAAGGTCTTGTGCGTCTGCTCGGGCCGTCGGCCAATAGAAACCTGTACGAAAGGCCTTGCTGACTAGTGCTCGAGCCGCAGCGTGGTGCCCGCCCAGTCCAGCGTGGATTTCAGCCAGGAGCTGCCGCCCTTCCTCTTTGGAGATGCACCTTTGGAGCACTCCGGTAGTACTTTTCTTATAGAGTTCTCCTTCATGGACTTTGTAAGCTTTAGAGCGCCGGACAATGCGGCGTGCTTCATTTTAGTCTTCAGGGAGCTCTTGCCTATTTAGGTAGGCCAAGAAAGGCTCAGTCCACGAGGCGATAACAACCATTATTTCGTGGGCTGACGATGTTATTTCGGTGGTAGAACCTCCGACTATGTCTGATAGTTCGGAATCTGGGGATGTAGTCAGATCTGTGCTGGTATTGCCGGACTCCCCTTCCCATACCACGGATGGCTTGAACAGCCTTTCCAAGAATATGTTAGGTGGGACGGGGTCGCGTTTAGTGCCGATGCATGCAAGGACATCTGTTGCTTGATTGTTTTCTCGAGCCACATTGTGGAATTCGAGCCCCTCAAACCGAGATGACATTTTAAGGACGGGATTGCGATAGGCCGCCATTTTCGGATCCTTGGCATCAAAGTCTCCATTTAATTGTGATATTGAGAGGTTTGAATCCCTGCGCACCTCTAGGCGTTGAATGCCCATAGAGACTGCCATCCGGAGATCGTGAACAGAGCCTCGTATTCGGCTGCATTGTTGGAGTCTGTGTATAATATTTGGAGGATGTACTGGACCGTGTCCCTGGTGGGAGAAGTCGGGACTACACCTGCTCCCAATCTGGCCAGCATTTTAGAGCCGTCAAAGTGCATGATCCAGTTAGAGTACGCGCCGTACTCTTTAGGGGGTTCGACTTCCGTCCATTCGGTGACGAAGTCAGCTAATACTTGCGACTTGATAGCCTGCCGGGGCTTGTACGTTATGTCAAACGGAAGGAGTTCGATGGCCCATTTAGCAATCCGACCCGTGGCATCGTGGTTATTTATTATATCGTTGAGTGGTACTTCAGAGGCCACCGTAATCGAACACTCTTGAAAGTAGTGTCGTAGCTTTCGGGATGCCATGAAGACTGTGTATGCAATTTTTTGATAGTGTGGGTATCGGAATTTGCATGGGGTGAGGACCGTGGATATGTAATAAACCGGCTTTTGTAGCGGGAATTTGTATTCGTCAACCTCTTGTTCGACGACGAGCACTGCGCTTACAACTTGATGTGTTGCAGCTATGTACAGCAGCATAGGTTCGCTGATAGTTGGCGCTGTTAGGACTGGATTACTGGCCAATAAGGTCTTTTTTTCATCTAGTCCAGCCGCGGCTGCATCCATCCACACGAAGTGTTCGGTGCACCAAAGGATGCTATAAAGAGGCAATGCCTTTTCTCCTAACCTGGAGATAAAGCGGCTCAAAGCAGCCACACATCCAGCTAATTTCTGGATGTGTTTGAGGTCTGTTGGTATAGCCAACTGTGACAAAGCTCGGATTTTTGCCGTATTAGCTTCAATTCCTCTATTGGAAACGATGAAGCCCAGCAGTTTTCCAGAGGGTACGCCGAAAACGCATTTCTCCGGATTCAGCTTGATGTCGTATGTTCGTAAGTTGTCGAACGTAAGCCTCAAGTCATCAATTAGGGTTTCGACGTGTCTTGTTTTAACGACTACGTCGTCCACGTATGCCTCCACTGTTTTGCTGATTTGCTTTTCTAGGCATGTTTGAATCATGTGTTGATAGGTTGCTCCAGCATTCTTAAGCCCGAAAGGCATAATGTTGAAGCAGAAAGGGCCGTATGGTGTTATGAAAGCTGTTGCAGCTTGGTCGGACTCCGCCATCTTTATTTGATGGTATCCAGAATATGCGTCGAGGAAACACAGCGAGTCGTGTCCGGCTGTGGCATCGATCATTTGATCGATGCGAGGGAGGGGAAAGGGATCCTTGGGGCAAGCCTTGTTAAAGTCTTTGAAGTCGACGCACATGCGCCAGGATTTATCCTTCTTTGGTACCATTACCAGGTTCGCCAGCCAATCCGGATGTTTGATATCTCTGATGAATCCGACCTCAAGTAACTTGGCTAGCTCCTCCCCCATGGCTTGCCGTTCGGGCTCTGAAAATCGCCTTAGGGTCTGTTTAACAGGTTTGTATCCTTTTAGTATGTTGAGGCTGTGTTCGGCCAATCCACGTGGGATGCCCGGCATGTCTGATGGGTACCAGGAGAAGATGTCCCAATTCTCGCGTAAGAAGTCACGCAGTGCAGCATCCATGGTGGGGTTCAACTATGTCCCAATGGAAGCTGTCTTCATGGGGTCGGTTGGGTGGTTTTGGAATTTGACTATCTCATCTGCGGGTTTGAATGAGGTGGACTTGGGTCGCTTGTCGAGTATCACGTCATCCCTGTCCACGGTGGCGCGTAGCATGGTTAATTCTTCTACCGCTAGGGCTTCGGATAATGCTTCCAAGGCCAGTGCTGCGGTTTTGTTTTCAGCGCGGAGTGCGATGTCCGGATCACTAGCTAGAGTGATGATTCCATTGGGTCCGGGCATTTTAAGCTTCATGTACCCGTAATGGGGTATGGCTTGAAAGCTCGCAAACGCGTACCGCCCTAGAAGGGCATGGTATCCGCCGTTGAAAGGAGCCACTTGGAATGTGATTTCTGCGGACCTTTAATTCTCTGGGGTGCCGAATACCACGTCGAGTGTGATTTTTCCCGCACACCGAGCCTCCCGACTAGGGATAATTCCCCTGAAGGTCATGCCACTTTGTTCAATGCGGCTTTTGTCAATCTCCATCTTTTTGAGGGTTTCTTCATAGATTAGGTTCAATCCACTTCCATCGTCCATGAGTACTTTAGTGAGCCGAAAGCCATCCACTATTGGGCTGAGGACCAGAGCAGCCGGCGCCCGAACGGACTGGACTTGGGGTTCGTCACTGGCATTGAAGGTTATAGCAGTGTCGTTCCACGGATTTACTTTTGCCACATGGTAAATTTCAACGGAGCTTCGATGCCCTCGCTTGCGCCTATTGTTTGAGGCGAAGGTCTCGAAGACTGTCAGCACCGTATTGTGTTCTTTGGCGGGATGTGGTTCTGCTTTATGGCTCTCGAGGAGATCCTCACCACTCATAGCTACCTGCCGGAGTATCCAACATGCTCTAAGGCTATGGGTCGGTGTAGCGTCCGGCGTGCTGTGAAGCTTACACGGCCCGTTGAGCCATCCTTCCAATACGGTTCCACGCCGTGGGGCGGGCTTTGGTTTCTTGGGAATTGAGTTGGTCGACTTACGAGAGTTCGGCCGTTTAGTTCGGACAAAGGTTCCGGTGAGGGCCGTACTATCCCAAAATTCTGTCTGGGTTTTCCAGGCACTTTCCATCACACAGTACTTTTGTACTATGGTTGCTAAGTCTGTAAGGTGCTCTATGTCATGGTGACTTATAGCATTAAGGAGTCCTTTGTTCGTGCAGTTTCTGTAGAAAAGAGAGACTACGTCCTCCTCGTGGCAGTCCTTGGCCTTGTTAAGAGCAAGGAGAAATCTGGCCCAGTAACGATGTACTGTCTCCTGGGGCTCTTGCCGGACACGGGAGAGACGGATTAAGTCCGAGCAGGCGTCATTGGGTGAAGCTGGATTTTGATCCGATCTGACACCTGGGGGCATGGGAAGTACCGAGCCTGACAGTTCGGGATCTGGAGTATTACCTACTCCCTTTGGCCTAGCGCCCGATTCTAAGTCCGGGACCTGGGTCATGTAGTCCTTTGGGTGGGTGTTCGGCTCACTGAATTCGGTGATCCGAATATAATCCGTCCTCAAAGTTGAGGGGTGAGGGAGTCCCGGACTAGGGGGTGTCCGGATAGCCGAACTACCATCATCGGCCGGACTCCAAGACTATGAAGATACAAGATTGAAGACTTCGTCCCGTGTCCGGATGGGACTTTCCTTGGCGTGGAAGGGAAGCTTGGCGATACGGATATGTAGATCTCCTACCTTTGTAACCGACTCTGTGTAACCCTAGCCCTCTCCGGCGTCTATATAAACCGGATGGCCTTAGTCCATAGGACGAACAACAATCATACCATAGGCTAGCTTCTAGGGTTTAGCCTCCTTGATCTCGTGGTACATCTACTCTTGTAACCCACATCATCAATATTAATCAAGCAGGACATAGGGTTTTACCTCCATCAAGAGGGCCCGAACCTAAACATCGTGTCCCTCGTCTCCTGTTACCATCCGCCTAGACGCACAGTTCGGGACCCCCTACCCGAGATCCGCCAGTTTTGACACCGACATTGGTGCTTTCATTGAGAGTTCCTCTGTGTCGTCACCGATAGGCTCGATGGCTTCTTCGATCATCGTCAACGATGCAGTCCAGGGTGAGACCTTCCTCCCCGGACAGATCTTCGTATTTGGCGGCTTTGCACTGCGGGCCAATTCGCTTGGCCATCTAGAGCAGATCGAAAGTTACACCCCAGGCCGTCAGGTTAGATTTGGAAGTTTGGACTTCACGGCTGACATCCGCAGGGACTTGATCTTCGACGGATTCAAGCCACAGCCGAGCGTGCCGCACTGTCACATCGTGCATGATTTAGCTCTGCCGCCGGACAGTACCCTGGAGGCCGCACTTGAAGCCACTCCGATCTTCAATTCGGAGCCAGCTCCGCAGATCGAGGACGGATGCCTAGACACCGCCTCGGGGGCTGCAACCTCTACGGTGATAGAGCCGAACACCGATCTTGTCCCCCATGAAGCTCGTGACTCCGAGGTGCCGGACTCCTTACCGGACTCCGGACCTCCCGCGCCCCCTCCAGTCGAATCCGATTGGGCGCCGATCATGGAGTTCGCCGCGGCGGACATCTTTCAACACTCACCTTTTGGCGTCATCTTGAGTTTGCTAAAGTACCTCTCGTTATCAGGAGAGGCCTGGCCGGACTGCGGCCAGGACGGTTGGGATGCGGACAACGAAGAAATTCAGAGCCCACCCACCACCCACTTGGTAGCCACTGTCGACGATCTAACTAACATGCTAGATTATGACTCTAAGGACATCGACGGTATGGACGACGATGCCGGAGACGACCAAGACCCAGCGCCCACCGGGCACTGGAAAGCCACCTCTTCATACGACATATACATGGTTGATATCCTAAAGGATGGGAATGGCGAAGGAATAGCGGAGGATGACCCCTCCAAGAAACAGCCCAAGCGCCGGCGTCAGCGGCGCCGCTCTAAATCCCGCCATAGCAAGAATGAGGATTCCGGCACCGGAGACAATAATACACCGGATAGTGCCGAAGACAACCCACTCCAGCAAGATCCAGCACAGGAGGAGGGGGACGCCAGCCCTCATGAGAGAGCGGCAGAAGAAGAGGTAGAGGACTATATGCCTCCCTACGGAGACGAGGCAAGCCTCGACGACGACGAATTCGTCGTGCCTCAGGATCCCGTCGAATAGGAGCGTTTCAAACGCAGGCTTATGGCCACGGCAAACAGCCTCAAGAAAAAGCAGCAGCAGCTTAGAGCTGATCAAGATCTGCTAGCCGATAGATGGACCGAAGTCCTCGCGGCCGAAGAGCATGAACTCGAACGCCCCTCCAAAAGCTACCCCAAATGTAAGCTGCTCCCCCGATTAGAGGTGGAGGCATATGATCCCGCTTCACCAGGAGACAATACGGCTGATCGACCACCCTGTGGTCGCGACAGAGAGGCCTCAAGGCCCTTCACTAGACCCGTACCCCGGCACCGCTCGAAAAGCACAAGGCCACAGGGGAACACTCCGGACCTGCGAGACATATTGGAGGATAAGGCAAGACAATCAAGATCGATCTATGGATCACGTGGACGCCCCACGATACGTCACGATCACCGTCACCCCGGACATAGTAAGTCCGGCCGGGCCGAACACAACAGACAAAGCTCTTTTGAGCTCCGTCGCGATATCGCCCAGTATAGAAGCGCCGCACACCCACTGTGCTTCATAGATGAGGTAATGGATCATCAAATCCTAGAAGGGTTTAAACCCGTCAATATTGAATCTTATGATGGCACAACAGACCCCGCGGTCTGGATCGAGGACTATCTCCTCCACATCCACATGGCCCGCGGAGACGATCTCCACGCCATCAAATATCTCCCACTCAAACTTAAAGGACCAGCCCGGCACTGGCTTAACAGCTTGCCAGCAGAGTCAATCGGGAGTTGGGAGGACCTGGAAGCCGCATTCCTCGATAACTTCCAAGGCACATACATGCGACCACCAGATGCAGATGACCTAAGCCACATAATTCAGCAGCCAAACGAATCGTCCAGACAATTCTGGACACGGTTCTTAACCAAGAAAAAACAAATCGTCGACTGTCCGGATGCCGAGGCCCTCGCGGCCTTCAAGCATAACATCCGCGACGAGTGGCTTGCCCGGCACCTGGGACAGGAAAAGCCGAAATCCATGGCAGCCCTTACATCACTCATGACTTGCTTCTGTGCGGGTGAGGACAGCTGGCTAGTTCGCAGCAACAACCTCAAAAAAAATTCTGGCAGTCCGGATATCAAGGACCGTAGTGGCAGGTCGCGTCACAACAAAAACAAACGCCACATTAACGGCGATAATAGTGAGGATACGGCAGTCAATGCCGGATTCAGAGGCTCTAAACCCGGTCAACGGAAAAAGCCATTCAAGAGAACAACTCAGGGTCCGTCCAATTTGGACCGAATTCTCGACCGCTTGTGCCAGATACATGGCACCCCCGAAAAGCCAGCTAACCACACCAATAGGGACTGTTGGGTGTTCAAGTAGGCAGGCAAGTTAATTGCCGAAAACAGCGACAAGGGGCTATATAGTGACGACGAGGAAGAGACCCGACCGCCGAACAATAGAGGACAGAAAGGTTCCCCCCCCCCCACAGGTGCGGACAGTGAACATGATATATGCCACGCACATACCCAAAAGGGAGCGGAAGCGTGCACTCAGGGATGTATACGCGATGGAGCGAGTTGCCCCGAAGTTCAATCCATGGTCCTCTTGTCCGATCACCTTTGACCGAAGGGACCACCCCACCAGCATTTGCCATGGTGGGTTCGCCGCATTGGTTCTAGACCCAATCGTCGATGGATTTCATCTCACCAGAGTCCTGATGGACGGCGGTAGCAGCCTAAACCTGCTTTATCAGGACACGGTGTGCAAAATGGGCATAGACCCCTCAAGGATTAAACCTACCAAGACGACCTTTAAAGGCGTCATACCAGGTGTAGAAGCCAATTGTACAGGCTCAGTTACACTGGAAGTGGTCTTCGGATCCCCGGATAACTTCCGAAGCGAGGAGTTAATCTGCGACATAGTCCCGTTCCGCAACGGCTATCATGCCTTGCTCGGACGTACCGCGTTCGCAAAGTTCAACGCGGTGCCGCTCTACGCATACCTCAAGCTCAAGATGCCAGGCCCTAGAGGAGTCATCACGGTCAACGGAAACACTGAACGCTCCCTCCGAACGGAGGAACATACAGCGGCTCTCGCGGCAGAAGTACAAACCAGCCTTTTAAGGCAATTCTCGAGTCCGGCTGCCAAACGGCCGGACACGGCTAAGCGTGCCCGGAGTAACCTACAACACGACCACCTGGCACGTTCCGAGCACATGTAGTAGTGCGGCCCGAACCCCAGCCCCTGTAAAACATTAAGATAGACCCTTCGCGTACTCCATTATGCTTTGAAGATACCATGGGCATGGGGCAAGGGGCTCGACCACGATAAGCCCAAACTGCGGCTCAACCGCACCAGGGGCTCTTAAGTACGTCGTTTCTTTTTTTCCTTTTATTTTTTACCCACAGGACTCCGTTCGTCAGAGGCCCTGTCCGGCAGCAGACATGCCGAACCCACGATACAACAGCCAGGGAAGGAGAAAGGCTACAACGAAAATCAAGGTGGTCTCCATTATGAGCATTAAATCTGTTTTATGCATTATTCCGTAGCCTACCCCTGGAGGGGGGCATGTTAAATAGTCCCATCCCTTGCTTACCGCACCACTTGTATCGTCCTGCACTTACAGTAGTTTTTATTCGAATATAGCAATGCAACACATTTTTGCTTCTAATTGCATTTCTTTCTTACACATATGTTCATCTATGACATGTTGCATCTGTACATTTTGGTACGGCTAAATACACTAGGGGCTTATGTTTCCCGCGTTATGGTGTGATAAGTCCGAACATTTTCACAAGTGCGGCACCCCGAACTTATAGCATTATATGCATCGGCTCCGAATCATGTTCTTGGGTCAATAGTTGGGTTTGCCCGGCTCCCATGTTTTGGTACCTTACGTTCCGTTTTATCGGCTAAGGTAGAACTGGGAGAACCACTGCGATTGCGCCCCAGTTGAGCTGGGTTAACGCCTCAGTGGAGAAAGCTAAAACTGACCGTCGTGATGAGGCGAGAGCTGGTCACTGTTCGAGAGGTTCTTTGCGAGTCCCTAAAGACTTATGCCGCTTCGAGCGAGGAGCCGGATTCTGTCCGGCCAAGGCGTGGATAGCGCCCCAAATTCGGCCTTCCGAAAACTAGGGGCTTCGCCGAAATTTAAAATTATAGAATTCTATGGCTAAGTGAGAGTGTTCAAGCATTATAAGTCCGGTTGCCTTGTTCGTTGTGTTGAGTGCCTCCCTAGATGGACCCAAAAATGGGAACAAGAGCGCTCGAGTTTATCCCGAACACCCCAGCACTCGTGGCATGGGGGCTGAAGCCGATGACTTGCCATCTCTCAGATTTGATAAAGAGCCGCACAGAAGGTAATATTTTAAATTAACAAGCGTTTCTTAGCGCATATGAACCAAGTTTTCAGCGCACAGGATAACAAAATGTGAGTCTACTCAAATATTACATCTTTGGAGCACTCACCCGCAATCATGCGGGCGCCCTTCAGCACACTCCTATAATACATCTCGGCCGTGCGATGCTCCTTGCCCTCTGGTGGGGGGTCCGTCACAAGCTTCTGGGCATCCATCTTGCCCCAGTGCACCTTTGCGTGGGCAAGGGCCCGACGCGCACCCTCGATACAGGCGGAGTGCTTGATAACTTCAACCCACGGGCACGCGTCCACCATCCGCCGCACCAGGCCGAAGTAGCTCCCAGGCATAGCCTCCTTAGGCCACAGCCGAACTATGAGGCCCTTCATGGCCTGTTCGGCCACCTTGTGGAGCTCGACCAGCTGCTTCAGCTGGTCGCTAAGGGGCACCGGATGTCCGGCCTCAGCATACTGAGACTAGAAGACCTTCTCCGTTGAGCTCCCCTCCTCGGCCCGGTAGAATGCGGCAGCATCGGACACGCTGCGGGGAAGATCTGCGAACGCTCCTGGAGAGCTCCGAATTTGGGTAAGCGACAGGTAATTAACACTCACATGCTTACTTTGCATGAAAAATGCCTTACCCGCTGCTATTTTCTTCACCGCCTCTATCTCCTGGAGGGCCTTGTAGGCTTCGGCCTTAGCGGCTTTGGAACTCTCAAGAGCCATTGCAAGCTCAGACTCTCGAGTCTTCGAGTCATGCTCCAGGCTCTCGTGTTTCTTCACGAGATCCTGGAGCTCTTGCTGTACCTCCGCCATCCGCGCCTCCTGTTTCTCTCACTTGATGCGCTCCGCAGCCGCATTGCATTCGGCCGCGGCCACTGCCTCCTTCAGGGTCGCCACCTTGTTAGTGGCCCCTGCAATACCCCAGTTACCCTTGTCATTTTTCTTGCAACCAAATCCTTTTCTCTAAGGTACACTTTTCATAAGGTATTACTCACCTTCTTTTTCCTCGAGCTGCTTCTTGGCATGGCCGAGCTCGTTCTCAGACCACTCGAGGTCCTTCTTCAAAGTATCGACCTCCGTAGTCAATGCGGCAGAGGTCAGCAGCGCAGCCTGCAATCCCATATTGACATATTTTCATGACTCCTGCGTTTATCTTTCTAAAGATCCTCGGTCCGGCTTTTCTTTCCTAACACCAAACCGAGCATCAGGGGCTACTGTCTATGCGGTACCATTTTACATCTATTGAAATTCTTACCTCAAAGCCTGTTAGAAGGCTGCTGCAGGCTTCGGTCAGCCCACTCTTGGCGAGCTGAACCTTCTGAATCACCGCACTCATAACAGTGCGGTGTTCCTCTTTGATGGAGGCGCCATTGAGCGCCTCCAGCAAATTATCCGGCACCTCCAGTTGGACGGAGGCAGCCTGCGTCGCGGTCTTGCCCTTCTTACGAAGGGGTCGCCCGCCGGACTCCGGAGCCACTATGGGTTCCGGGGCTGAGTCCGGTGCAAAGTCCAGGAGGTTGTCCTACGACACCTCCGGGGCCCTCTCCTCCTGGTGGGTCCCTTCCTGGGACCCCACCTCGGCATCGTCCGCATCACGGGGGGTGGAGGCAGTCGGAAGAGAATCCATATCCGACGCCCCTAAGGACCCGCTCGACAAAGTGGGGAGATCATCCTTAGGCGGACTGCAGGGTTGTATGCGGCATTATAAAGACATAATGTGGCGGAAAACGAAAACCTTGAAGTTATTCGGGAGTCCGGATACTTACGATCTCGCCAGAGGCTTTGCCCTTGGAGGCCAGTCCTCGTCGTCGTCACTGGCGTTGGCGGAACAGTCCGGGGGAAGAGTTCTTCCCCTCTTGGACCCTTCGGCCTCCCTTGTTGGGTAGGCCTTCCTTTTCTT
>NC_041381.1:373347485-373355702 GCF_002162155.2 Triticum dicoccoides | reverse complement strand
TCCTCCTCGCCTTGGTGGGAGGAGTCGGCCTCAGATTCATCATCCGATAGCACCTGAAAACGGGAACTCCTCTGAGTCCCCGTGGCCTTCTTCTCCGGCACCACGTGGGGTGCCGGAGCCAGCAGCCCCGTTAGGCGGGCGTCAGCTGGGTCCTCTGGCAATGGGGTCGGACGGATAGCCTGTGCGGCCTTCTTCAGCCAGTCCTGTCAAAGGAAAGAGAAATTAGATCCCGCATAGAGTCAAACTATGAATAACAAGCGTCCCGTAAAGGACAAAATCACTTACCTCGTCAGCTGGACGCTGCGAGCTGAATCCGCAATCTTCGGTAGCGGATGCGGGAGCCTCGGCACCCTTGAACAGCACCTTCCAGACTTCTTCGTACATAGTGTCGAAGAGCCCATTCAAAGTCCAGTGCTGCGCCGGATCGAACCCCCACATATTGAAGCCCCGTCGTTGGCACGGGAGAATCTGGCGGATGAGCATGACCTGGACTACGTTGACAAGCTTGAGCTTCTTGTCCACCAACTTTTAGACGCAGGCTTGGAGTCCTGTTAGCTCCTCCGAATCGCCCCAAATCCGGCCGCTCTCTTTCTAGGAGGTGAGCCGTGTGGGGATGCCGGATCTGAATTCGTGGGCCGCTGCCCATTCGGGATCACGCGACTTGGTGATGTAGAACCACCCCGATTGCCACCCCTTGATGGTTTCCACAAAGGTGCCCTCCGGCCACGTAACATGGGACATCCTGCCCACCATGGCACCTCCGCACTCCGCTTGACTACCCTTCACAACCTTCGGCTTGACACTGAAGGTCTTGAGCCACAAGCCGAAGTGGGGCTGGATGCAGAGGAAGGCCTCGCACACGACGATAAACGCCGAGATATTGAGAATAAAATTCGGGGCTAGATCGTGGAAATCTAGGCCGTAGTAGAACATGAGCCCCCAGACAAAGGGATGGAGTGGGAAGCCCAGTCCACGGAGGAAATGGGGAAGGAATACTACCCTCTCGTGGGGCCTGGGGGTGGGGATGAGCTCTCCCTCATTGGGGAACCGGTGCGCAATATCGCTGGATAGATATCCGGCGTCGCGCAGCTTCTTGATGTGCGCCTCCGTAACGGAGGAGGCCATCCATTTGCCTCCCGCTCTGGACATGATCGGAGAAGGTTGAGGTGGGATGTGCGGGCGTGGGCGCTGGAGCTCGGGTTCGCAGAGATGGATAAGCTAAGGAGGAAGATGGCGCAGGGAAAAGGGTTGGATCTTTATCCCCTTATATGGACGGACAAAAGCATGTGTCCCCACCGGCCCGGTAAAACTCGCTTATCCCCTAAGCGTCGCGATTGATGGTGCGGTTGGGTTACCCACGTCCGTATTGATGGGAATCCCGGAATAAGGGGAACACGATCTTTTCTTCGACAAGACGTGCCAAGAAAACCGCCTCGCTAAACGCGCTGAAGTGGAACAATAAAAACAATTTGAGAAGGCTTGGGAGTGGTGTGACGTCACGCCGTAGAATACGTCAGCAGATTGATTTTGTGTAATATTATTCTCTCTAAGGTGGTATGTGGAAATTATTTTGCAGAGCCGGACACTATCCTGGTGTTCACAATCTTCTATAAATTATTCGGAGGAGGAACCCGCCTTGCAACGCCGAAGACAATATGCGCGCCGGACTCGTCGTCATTGAAGCCTGGTTCAGGGGCTACTGAGGGAGTCCCGGACTAGGGGTTGTCCGGATAGCCGAACTACCATCATCGGCCGGACTCCAAGACTATGAAGATACAAGATTGAAGACTTCGTCCCGTTTCTGGATGGGACTTTCCTTGGCGTGGAAGGCAAGCTTGGCGATACGGATATGTAGATCTCCTACCTTTGTAACCGACTCTGCGTAACCCTAGCCCTCTCCGGTGTCTATATAAACCGGATGGCCTTAGTCCATAGGACGAACAACAATCATACCATAGGCTAGCTTCTAGGGTTTAGCCTCCTTGATCTCGTGGTAGATCTACTCTTGTAACCCACATCATCAATATTAATCAAGCAGGACGTAGGGTTTTACCTCCATCAAGAGGGCCCGAACCTGGGTAAAAACATCGGTCCCTCGTCTCCTGTTACCATCCGCCTAGACGCACAGTTCGGGACTCCCTACCCGAGATCCACCGGTTTTGACACTGACAAGGGGCGACCCACGTGTGATTCCTCCACTACCGCTATCTCATGGGTGGCCGGCGGGGATCTAATGTCCCTCTGGTCGGGTTTAAGCCCAATCCGGTCATAGTCCATAGCGACTCCCAAGGCGGCGATGCGATCCAAGAGCTCGTTAAGAGAGGAGAGCTCCATCGGATCCATCTGTTCGGAAAGCTCCGAACCAATGCGAAGGTTATGCGTGATGACCCGAGAGGCCATCGTCGACGCGACAGCCGATGGGGCGGTCATAATGAAGCCGCCAAGCCGGAGAGTCTGGCCTACAGCCAGCGCTCCCCTAGAAGTGATATCGTCCTTGACAACGAGACGAGCCATCGAGCCCTTGCAGCGGCGACACAGAGGAACTCTCAATGAAAGCACCAATGTTGGTGTCAAAACCGGCGGATCTCGGGTAGGGGGTCCCGATCTGTGCGTCTTAGGCTGATGGTAACAGGAAGCAAGGGACACAATGTTTACCCAGGTTCGGGCCCTCTCAATGGAGGTAAAACCCTACTTCCTGCTGATTAATATTGAAGATATGTGGAATAAAAGAGTAGATCTACCACGAGATCGTAGAGGCTAAACCCTAAGAGCTTGCCTATGATGGTATGATTGTAATTGTGATCGGCCTTCTAAGGACCATCCTCTCCGGTTTATATAGACACCGGAGAGCTAGGGTTTACATGGAGTCGGTTACAAGGAAGGAAACATAATATCCGGATTGCCAAGCTTGTCTTCCACGCAAAGGAGAGTCCCATCCGGACACGAGCCGAAGTCTTGAGTCTTGTATCTCGACGCTTCTATAGTCCGGACGATGTATATAGTCCGGCTATCCGGATACCCCCTTATGCAGGACTCCCTTAGTAGGCCTATAAAAACCAGATTGCAATACCTTGTGAGCAGTTCTATCTCCCGCATGATGCCCTCCATAAGCTTCATAGTGACATTTCCATAGGATTTTTTCCTGTTCATGCTCAGGTACACAACCTCTAATAATACCATCTACCCCTTCTTTATAAAGATGTGGGTCATCCCAAAAGTAATGTCTTCAACCAAAGAAGAATTTTTTCTTTTGTTGGTATGTGAAACTAGGTGGTATATATTTAGCAACAATGTAATTAGCATAGTTAGCATACCACGGAGTTGTTCCTCAGGAAAGCTATCATCAATAGGTAGTGGGTCATCAAGAATATTCTCTAACCTAGAAAAGTTATCAGCTACGGGGATCTGAGCTCCTTTTCTATTAGTAATATGTAAATCAAATTCTTGTTACAAGAGAACCCACCTAATGAGTCTAGGTTTAGCATATTTCTTTTCCATAATATATTTTGCAGCATGATCAGTGTGAACAATCACTCTGGAATCAACAATATAAGATCTGAATTTGTCACAAGCAAACACTACTGCTAAAAATTCTTTTTCAGTAGTAGCATAATTTTTCTGGGCATTGTCTAGAGTTTTGCTAGCATAATGAATACATTTAATTTATTATCAACTTTTTGTCCTAGAACAGCACCAACAACATAATCACTAGCATCATACATAATTTCAAAAGGCAAGTTCCAGTCAGGTGGTTGAACAATAGGTGCAGAAATTAAGGCTTTCTTAAGTGTTTCAAAGGCTTCTACACAATCATCATCAAAAACAAATGGAACGTCCTTCTGTAAAAGATTAGTAAGAGGCCTAGAAATTTTAGAGAAGTCTTTAATAAACCACCTATAGAAACCAGCATGACCAAGGAAACTACGAATACCTTTAATGTCACTAGGACATGGCATTTTCTCAATTGCATCAACTTTAGCTTTATCCACCTCAATACCTCGTTTAGAAATTTTATGCCCCAAGACAATACCTTCATTAACCATAAAGTGGTACTTCTCCCAATTCAAAACAAGATTAGTTTGCTCACATCTCTGCAAAACTCAATCAAGGTTGCTTAAGCAATCATCAAAAGAAGTTCCATAAACAGGAAAACCATCCATGAAAACCTCAACAATATTTTCACAAAAATCAAAGAATATAGCAGTCATACATCTTTGAAAGGCAGGAGGTGCATTGCATAAACCAAAAGGCATGCATCTGTAAGCATAAGTTCCAAAAGGGCAAGTAAAGGTGGTTTTCTCTTGATCAGGTTGTGACACAGGTATTTGAGAACCAGAATATCCATCAAGAAAGCAAAATTGTGTGTGCTTAGATAATCTTTCCAACATTCGATCAATAAAAGGCAGATGGTAATGATATTTTCTGGTTGCTTTATTTAGTTTTCTAAAATCAATTACCATTCTATAGCAAGTAAAAAATCTTTGTGGAATAAGTTTATTTTTATCCTTAGGAACAACAGGAATACCTCCTTTCTTAGGGACACAATGAACGGGACTTACCCATCTACTATCAGCTATGGGATAGATTATACCTACTTTGAGAAGCTTTAGTATTTCAGTTCTTACCACTTCTTTCATCTTAGGATTCAAACGTCGTTGGTGATCAACAACGGGTTTAGCATCAGGTTCAAAATTAATCTTGTGCTAACAGAGAGTGGGACTAATGCCCTTAACATCATCAAGATTACATCCAATAGCAGCACGACGCTTCCTCAGAATTTTCAATAATCTTTCTTCTTCATGTTCTAAAAGGTTAGCACTAATAATAACTGGATATATCTTTTTCTCATCAAGATAAGCATATTTCAAAGTGTCAGGCAATTGTTTTAATTCAAACACAGGATCACCTTTAGGTGGAGGAGGACCTCCAAGAGTTTCAATAGGAAAATTATGTTTGAGTAGAGGTCGTTGTTCAAAGAAGATTTTATCTACTTCATTCCTTTCATGCATATGCATATCATTCTCATGGTCTAGCAAATATTGTTCTAGTGGATCAGTAGGAGGCACGGCAATAGAAGCAAGACCAATTATTTCATCCTTACTAGGTAACTCTTTCTTATGAGGTTGCCTATTAAACTTGGAAAAATTAAATTCATGAGACTCATCACCAAATCGAACACTCACGGTTTGTTTATGACAATGTATAGTAGCATTGACAATGTTCAAGAAAGGTCTACCAAAGATAATGGGACAAACGTCATCTTGTGGGGAACCAAGAACTAGAAAATAGGTAGGGTATTTCATTTTCCCACACAAGACTTCAACATCTCTAACAATCCCAAGTGGTGTGATGGTGTCTCTATTAGCAAGTTTAATAGTAACATATATGTCTTCTATTTCAGCAGGTGTTATGTCATTCATAATTTCTTGGTATAAGGTAAAAGGAATAACACTCACACTAGCACCTAAATCACATAAACCATGATAACAACGATATCCTATTTTAACTGAGACAACAGGCATGCTAACAATAGGTCTATGTTTATCTTTTTCATCGGGTTTGGCAACTTTAGCAGCTTCATCATAGAAGTAAACAACATGCCCATCAATACTTTCTACCAGGAGATCTTTAACCATAGCAACACTAGGTTCCACTTCAATTTTCTCAGAAGGTTTAGGTGCTTTAATATTACTTTTGCGAACCACAGTTGAAACCTTAGCATGTTCCTTTATCCTAACAGGGAAAGGTGGCTTTTCAATATAAGCAGTATGCATAACAGGGTCAACATTGTTAATAATAGTTTCATCTTTAACTATGATTGGTTATCTAATTTCTTATTTAATAGGTGGGTGATATTTAAACCACTTCTCCTTAGGGAGATAAACATGAGTAGCAAATGATTCATAGAAAGAGGCTACTATCTCAGGGTTAAGTCCATATTTAGTGCTAAACTTCTGAAAAGCATCAGTATTCATAAAAGATTTAACACAATCAAACTTAAGCTTAATACCTGACTCTTTACCTTCGTCAAGTTCCCAATCTTCAGAGTTGCGTTTAATTCATTCTAAAAGACCCCACTTGAATTCAATAGTCTTCTTCATAAAAGAACCGGTACAAGAAGTATTGAGCATGGATTGATCATCATAAGAAAGTCAAGCATAAAAATTATGAATAATAATTTCTCTTGAGAGCTCATGATTGGGGCATGAATATAACATTGACTTAAGCCTCCCCCAAGCTAGAGCGGCAGTTTATCCTTCATGAGGCCAAAAATTATATATATAATCCGATCACGATGAACTAGATGCATAGGATAATTTTTTTGGTGAAATTCTAATTTCAATCGATTCCAGTTCCAAGATCCAATATCATCGCATAGCCTATACCATGTAAATTCTTTTCCCTTACAAGATAAAGGGAAAATCTTTTTCTTAGCTTCATCTCTAGGTAAACCTGCAAGCTTAAATAATCCACATAGATCAAGTGCATATCAGGATGTTCAGTTACATCTCCTGCATAAGGATTACCTAGCAGTTGTTCTATCATACCCGAAGGAATTTCATAACCAATATTTTCAGTAGGTGCAATAGGTTGAGGGGCAACTAATTGTGGTTCCGGTCGACGTGAAGATACCCCAAAAAACCCTCAAAAGATTGTTTTCCATAGTAGCAAGTGACAATAAATTTAAGCACGTAAAAATATTTTTTCCTTACCAATTTCCACCTACCAAGAGCGCTTCACTCCCCGGCAAGACGCCAGAAAAGGGCCTTGATGACCCACAAGTATAGGGGATCAATCATAGTCCTTTTGATAAGTAAAAGTGTCAAACCCAACGAGGAGCAGAAGGAAATGATAAGTGGTTTTCAGCAAGGTAATGTCTGCAAGCACTAAAATTGTCGGTAACAGATAGTTTGGTAACAAGATAATTTGTAACGAGCAAGTAATGGTAACAGCAAACAAAGTGCACCAAGGCATCCCAATCCTTTTGAGGCAAAGGACAGGACAAAACTGTCTCTTATAATAAGCAAAGCGTTCTTGAGGGTACTGCTACTTCTTGAGCTTGCGTTGGTTTTTCCCTCAGTTTGAGGACCAAGGTATCAATCCAATAGGAGAAAACCCACAAATCAACGAATACATGCACAAACAATCAAACAAAC
Organism: Triticum dicoccoides; assembly: GCF_002162155.2. Lineage (NCBI taxonomy): Eukaryota > Viridiplantae > Streptophyta > Magnoliopsida > Poales > Poaceae > Triticum > Triticum dicoccoides. Next base: position 373,348,545 of record NC_041381.1, on the reverse strand, counting down.
TTGCACCCAACGTGATAAAGGGGTTGTCAATTCCTTCACAGTTACTTGCAAAAGTGAGATCTGATAGAGATAGATAAATGATAAAGTTAATATTTTTTGGTATTTTTGGTTTATAGATCGAAAAGTAAAAGATTGCAAGAATATTAGATCAGAAACTAAAATTGTAGATTGGAAACTTATATGATGGAAAATAGACCCGGGGTCATAGGTTTCACCAGAGGCTTCTCTCAAGATAGAAAATAATACGATGAGTGAACAAATTGTTGCCGAGCAATTGATAGAAAAGCGCAAAGTTATAACGATAAATAAGGCAATGATCATGAATATAGGCATCACGTCCATTTCAAGTAGACCGAAATGATTCTGCATCTACTACAGTTACTCCACTGTAACATCCCAAATTTTCAATTTGGAATGTTTTACAATTATTAGCTAAGCATCTATGCATGTTATTTGAATTTTGAGTGGCTTTTGAAATTCAGAGGAATTTGAGTTCTATTTTGAATTTGAATTTGAATTGGCAATTGAAATTTAGTTCATTAATACTTGACAAATACTTGAGCAAAAGTATGAGAGGAGTAAACATGACACTCCAAAAAAATTGTCAGAAGAAAATATTACCAAAAAGTTTGAATTCAAAATTTGAATTTTATTTGGGATTTTCATAAAATGTTTTTTAGTTTCTGTTTTGCCTCTGGAAAAATGTCCACGTTGTAGGATTAATTCCCTGAGCTTATTAATATATATATATATATATGTCCTATATAAAAATATTATAGATTTCTATTTATCTAGTTTTTCTCCTCTATCCTAATTTTAAAAAAAGGAAACCCCCCCCCCGAGCTGACCAGGCCAACCGGCCCAGCCAACAGGGCTGCAGCCCACCAGCGCGCCCGAGCCGACCAGTGAGCGGCGCCCGCACACGAAACCCCCTCACTTCGGTCGCCCATTCCCTCCCCTCTCTCCCTCCCTCACTGACCCACCGGCCCCACCCTTCGACACCGCGATCTTCTCGGGATCGCGATCCCGTGTCGCCCCCTCGCCCAAGACCGTGCCCTAT
>NC_041381.1:373283665-373346828 GCF_002162155.2 Triticum dicoccoides | reverse complement strand
GTTCAGATCTCGCCGTCGCCGCTGTCGTTCGCCCTATCCCTCGACACTGGTGAGCTCTCTCAGCCCCTCAAGCTTCACCCACCAGCCTATTCCAACTCCGTGATCTTGTTTGACATGTTTTTGCGCTTTGTTGACATCTACAGAGGCCGCCCTCACCCCATGCACCCTCACCGGAGCACCGACGCGCCACAACCTCCTTTCGCTCGCCTCCGACGCCCTCGAGCTCCACCAACTCCACCCCCGACCCCGCCTCACTTTCGCCGCCTTTCGCCGCCCCGGACCATCGGAGCCACTGCACCGTCGCCGCCCGAGCCGCTGTTGTCCATCTCCGCCGTCGCCACCTTCTGCAAGTCGCCGGAGTCGCTCCCCGCCATCCGATCTTCAACCTAAGGCTTAGCTTAGAAGTAGAGAAGGGTATGGTTTTTAGCCTTAGATTGGTTTTGTTTCCTGGTTTATTTACGGTTTTATATGGTTAGATCGAACCGTTTGGCTTTTCTGTTAGCCGCAAGCACGTTTTAGTTAGCTTTCACCTGAGCGTAAGATAGGCTCAGTAACACATGTTTTCTTTTTAGTTTTAGTTTCTGTTTTAACAGAAATAGTTATGTTTTTGTAAAAGTTGTAACTTTTAGGATATTTGTTGTTTTTAGTTTTTTTGTTAGTTTACAAATTTCGTGTAGTTTCTATAGAAAATAGGTTTAGCCATGTTTAAGTTTATAAAAATAGTTTTATATTAGTTTTAGCCAGATTAGTTTTTCAGCCACAAATTGAGTTAGGATTTTTTTAGTGATTCTTTTTGTTATTCCTTAGTTTAGACCTTGCCTAGCAGTAGGAACTTGTAGGGGTATTTTTAGATTGTATTAAAATTAGTTTTAGTCGAAATCAAACTTTTCTAGTTTTATTTAGCTTGCTACTGTTTCCTGTTGTTCTAGTTTTAGTCGAAGAACCTGTTTCGTTCGTCCCGTCTTCAAACACCAGGCAGTGCGAGGACTTAAAAGGAGGGAACGATTCTTGCGGGTAAAGTGCACAAGACTCTGTAGAGTGAAGACCTAATCAATTAGTCGTGTCCCCGTTAGGGATAATTTGAGCCTCTGAAAATTGGAGTACTTTGGAAATCATCTCGATTAACAACCAACATTTGGTAGTAATTGCAAACAAGTCCTTTGTTGTAGGAAAAAATTGGCTTTTTCGCAAAAACATAAAAATTAGAGCCCCACAGCCAAATTGCATATAGTATTAGTAATTTTGTTGTTGTTCTCTCTTCATGACTTGCCGACATATTCAAAAATGCTGACCTACACGGCTGCAATGTCTTATGTTAGAGAGGAGTTTTCTGACCAGGAGTGACGCTTCGTGATTGCCCTATGGAGTCGGATGGACTTGCTATTCGTCTACGCTTCCGCAGCTTTATTTAGTTTATTTCTCATGAGTTGGCCTTCGGCCGAATTTATGATGATCTAATAAAGACTCGATATGAGAATCGTGTAATAAATTCAGGTGTGATTGAACTTTGAATCTTTTCATCAATGTACTGTGTGTGCCAACATGATCTTGGGATGGTACAACTACACAGAGACTTGACCGATTTTGGGTCGGGTCACTACATCCACACATCGACCGCTATCTAGCATGCATCTAGTGTATTAAGTTCATAAAGAATAGAGTAGCATATTAAGTAAGATGACATGATGTAGATGAATTAACTCAAGCAATATGATGAAAACCCCATCTTTTTTTCCTCGATGGCAACAAGACAATACGTGCCTTGCTGCCCCTACTTTCACTAGGAAAGGACACCACAAGATTGAACCCAAAGCTAAGTACTTCTACCATTGCAAGAAAAACCAATCTAGTTAACCAAACCAAACCGGTAGTTCGAAGAGAATTACAAAGATATCAAATCATGCATATAAGAATTCAGAGAAGATTCAAATAATATTCATAGATAAGCTGATCATAAATCCACAATTCATTGGATCTCGGCAAACACATCGTAAAAAAGTATTGCATCGAATAGATCTCCAAGAACATCGAGGAGAACATGGTATTGAGAATCAAAGAGAGAGAAGAACCCATCTAGCTACTAGCCATGGACCCGTAGATCTATGGTAAAATACTCACGCTTCATCCGAGGGGCAATGGTGTTGATGTGGAAGCCCTCCGTGATCGAATCCCCCTCCAACAGGACGTCGGAAAAGGCCCCTGGATGGGATCTCACGGGTACAGAAGGTTGCGGCGGTAGAAAAGTGTTTTCGTGGATGCCTCTGTTGGTTTGGGGATATATGGGAATATATAGGCGAAAGAATTAGGTCAGGAGGTGCACGAGGAGCCCACAAGGGTGGGGCGGGGCGCCCTCCGTCCTTGTGGCCACCTTGTGGCTCCTCCGACTTCATCTCCAAGTCTCCTGGTTGTCTTCTGGTCCAAGAAAAATCATCGCGAAGGTTTTATTCCATTTGGTATTCCTTTTCTGCTAAACTCAAAAATAGGAAAAAACAGGATCTGGCACTGGGCTCTAGGTTAATAGTTAGTCCCAAAAATAATATAAAATAGCATAATAATGCTTATAAAACATCCAAAACAGATAATATAATATCATGGAACAATAAAAAAATTATAGATACGTTGGAGACGTATCAAGCATCCCCAAGCTTAATTCATGCTCGTCCTCGAGTAGGTAAATGATAAAAACAGAATTTTTGATGTGGAATGCTACCTAACATATTTATCCTTGTAATTTCCTTTATTGTGGCATGAATGTTCATATCCATAAGATTAAAAACAAAAGTTTAATATTGACATAAAAACAATAATACTTCAAGCATACTAATAAAGCAATTATGTCTTCTCAAAATAACATGGCCTAAGAAATATATCCCTACAAAATCATATAGTCTCGCTATGCTCCATCTTCATCACACAAAATATTTAAATCATGCACAACCCCGATGACAAGCCAAGCAATTGTTTCATACTTTTGATGTTCTCAAACTTTTTTAACTTTCACGCAATACATGAGCATGAGCCATGGATATAGCACTATAGGTAGAGTAGAATATGGTGGTTGTGGAGAAGGAAAAAAGAGGGAGATAGTCTCACATCAACTAGGCGTATCAACGGGCTATGGAGATGCCCATCAATAGATATCAATGTGAGTGAGTAGGAATTGCCATCCAACGGATGCACTAGAGCTATAAGTTTATGAAAGCTCAAAAGAAAACTAAGTGGGTGTGCATCCAACTTGCTTGCTCATGAAGACCTAGGGCAAATTGAGGAAGCCCATCATTGGAATATACAAGCCAAGTTCTATAATGAAAAATTCCCACTAATATATGAAAGTGATATCATAGGAGACTCTCTGTCATGAAGATCATGGTGCTACTTTGAAGCACAAGTGTGGAAAATGGATAGTAACATCACTACAAAAAAAAGACACATCCGTGACATTTTGGGCCGAACGAATTTTTTCTCTATCATACATATGACACTTCTATGACGATAATTGTGACAAAACCCGGTATCATCATAGATGTGGTGGGCTCCTACTTCTATGACAAAAATCATGACAGAAAATGGGCTTTTCATTCTGGGCGAGCCGGAGACGCAGCTGCATGACATTCTTTGGGCCATCCATGACAGAAAAAACCATGGTAGAAGCGAGGGCGAGGAAAATTTCAGGGAGTTCCCGGTTACGGTGGGCGGTCGGGGGCCGAGCGATGCACGTTTATCTCATACACGTATGTGCGTGTGTGTGAGGCATTGTCTCTAACTGAACCCGAGCAAGGCGTTGGGCTCTAAATGAACCCGAGCGATTGCACTGCAGGCTACGTGTTACTGAACCCTAGCGATCGATCGATGGCTATTAACTGAACCCGATCGAGTGATTCCTTCGCTACTGCTGCTAACTGAAGTCGATCGATGTTGCCTCTGGGATGAGCAGTGAGCATTGCGGGGGGGTGGATGAACAGTGAGCGGTAGCGTTGCCTCTGGATGAATAGGACCCCGTGGTGTGGAGGGATGGATGAATAGTAGATGGTGGAGGGGTGCCCGTGGAGGGGTGGTTGAACAGTAGTCGGTGGAGTAGAGCGCGGTGGAGTTTGGATGAATAGGAGCCCGTGGAGGCTGGAGGAGGTTGACGGTAGAACGTGGAGGCTGGAGGAGGTCGACGGTGGAGATGAACAGTATCCCGTGGAGTCTCGTTTTGCGGTACGCCACACCCCTCCCGATGAACAGGACCCCCGTTTCGATCGTAGCGCTCCAACACAAGTCTGTTTCGTCCGTTTTGCGGTACACCACACCCCTCCCGATCAACAGGACCCCCATTTCAACCGTAGCGCTCCAACACAAGTCCATTTTGTCCATTTTGCGGTACGCCACACCCCTCCCGATCAACAGGACCCCCGTTTCGACCGTAGGAGGTCCGTTTCCTTTGTTTTATGGTACGGCAGACCCCTCCCGATGAACAAGATCCCGTTTCGAACGTGGCCGATCGAACACAAGGCCGTTTCCTCCGTTCTGCGGTACGCCGGGCCTCGTTTCCATCGCCTATTCTGTCCAAGACCTCCTGATGACCATGACCACGCATTCCGTTCTGACCCAGCCGGTTGGCTCCCCATGAACACTACGACGATGTTGTTTCTCCGTTCCGACCCAGCCATGTACACGAGCCCTGGCCGTACGTATGCGCGAGTAGGCATTCGAGACCCCGCCTGTATGTACACATACGTGGCCGTATTTTCTTTCTTGCCCACTGGCCGCTGTACGTACGTGTACATGCTATGTGCGCGCCTCTACTATGACATGTGCGTGCCTCTATATCGACCAGTATATATGTACATACACATTTGCGACCAGAATGACAACGCTATGTACGCTTTGACCAGGTGGGTCCCGACTGTCAGGCACTTCCTTGCGTGCGAAGATGTAGCTGGTGGGTCCCCGCAGTCAGGGGGCGAATCATTTTTTTCGCCCGGACGCACTTTCTTGTGTGCGAAGATGTAGCTGGTGGGTCCCAGCAGTCAGGGGGGCGAATCGCTTTTTTTTCGGACGCACTTCCTTGCGTGCGAAGATGTAGCTGGTGGGTCCCAGTAGTCAGGGGGAAATGTTTTTTTCGAGAAATACGGTGGCCCATCCGGTGGGTCCCCGCTGTCAGGTGGACGAATAATTATTTTGCGCGTAATAAGGAGGCACTTCCTTGCTGCGGCCGTGGATCCAGCTGTCAGCCTGTCCACGTACAGTCCACTTCCGATGGAAGTCGTTCCTTGACCATGTTGACCACGCCGCGTCGAGAGCACCAGGGCGGTGGACTACAGCGAGGCCTAGGAAGGGAACGAGGCAGAGCTGGGGAAGACACGGCAGTGGATGCCCACGCGTAGAGGAGTATGAGGGTTCACTCGTTCGGCTGCGGTGTGAGGCTGCCGTTGCCGCAGAATAACAGGGGGTGTGGGTGCATAGAGGGATGGCCTGGCCAGCGGTGGGAGTAGTAGGGGGCGGTGAGGCCTCCGCAGCATCACAGTCGGCCACGGGCGGCAGGAGCAGGCGGCACGACCGGCGCTGCTTTGGGCGGCTGGAGCAAGAAGACCAGAGGTTGAAGAAGCACTACGGCCGTTGGATGGACATCGTACGGTCACTGGAGCTACAATCATTCATATATTGACTAAAGTTGACAAAGGCCTCCGTCCCAGTCAACTTAGTAGGCCCACAAGTCAGCCTCCTACCAAGGTGGGTCCCAGCTAGCAGGGCTATTCATTTTTTTGTGCGTAATAAGGAGGCACTTCCGGTGGGTCCGAGCTGACAGCGGGGGGAACGTTTTTTCGTGAAATAAGGTGGCCCGTCCGGTGGGTCTCAGCAGTCAGGGAGAAACATTTTTTCACGAAATACTGGTGGCCCTTCTGATGGGTCCCTGCTGTCAGGTGGAGGAATAATTATTATCCGCGTAATAAGGAGGCACTTCCTTGCGGCTGCCGTGGAACCAGCTATCAGCCTCTCCACGTATAGTACTCTTCCGATGGAAGTCGGTCGTTGACCACATTGACCATGCCGCGCCGAGAGCACCACGGCGGTGGACGATGGCGAGTCCTAGGAAGGGGACGACGTGGAGCCGAGGAAGAGGCGGCAGTGAAAGCCCGCGCGGAGAGGAGTACGAGGGTTCACTGGTTCAGCTGCGATGTGAGGCTGCCGAACCGCAGAATAACAGGGGGTGTGGGTGAGTAGAGGGATGCCCCGGCCAGCGGTGGGAGTAGTAGGGGGCACTGAGGCCTGCGCGGCAGCATAGCCGGCCACGGGAGGCGGGATCAGGCGGTCCCGCCGGCACTGCTTTGGCGGCTGGAGCAAGAAGATCGGAGATTGAAGAAACACGACGGCCGTTGGATTGACGTCCAACAGTTACGTCTGCTAGAATCATTTGTTGACGTATATAATAACTAAAAAAATCTTGCATACGCGTCAACTAAACAGGCCCACAAGTCAGACCACTCCCTCTTTTTTTAATAATTTATATATAGCTCATGACAACTTCTTATGCAATTTATTGCGCTTGTTTTTTTGGTTGGCCAGGGCCAATTTCGCATATTTGTGTGGGTTCCAAACTATTTTTAATACCGAAATGTCGAGCCAGATTTAAAGTACTTTGAAGATATATTTAAATTAGGTTAATGCCCAGTGAAATAGGAATCTGAATATGTGAAAAAATTCAGAAATTATAAAGTAATTGCCAATTTGTCATCTATTTTTATATTTACAACCCATTTCATATTACTTTCAAGATTTGCAGGCGTCTTGAAAGAGTTGCGGCCCATCAGGGCATAGAAAAATAAGTAGGCCTGGATTGGGTTTCAGAAAAAATAAACTGGGCTCATTTTCACAAAGAAAAAATAGCTGGGCTGGTCACATGGTGAACATAAAATATAAGCTTGGGCTAGACGGGCCATAGCCCAGTTCAAGCCCTGCTCTGTCTCAACAATAACAAAAAAATACTGCTCGAGTAGCTACGTCCCAGGTGTCAGCCGATCTTGCGCTGTTCTCTTGTCTATTGACTATATACGATCACAATGTCGTGGGTCCCAGATGTCAGGAAAACACTAGGAGGAAGCATTTTTTCCATACGCTGACATGGTGGGCCCCTACTGTCATCCTCTCCATGTACTCCTGCCTATTCCTGTTGTTTGTTGACCATGTTGACAACGCGAGAGGGCGGCGCCACAGCGAGCACACCAAAGCGCGCGGAGGACGTCGGCATTAACGATTTAGGAGACGGTGGGGAGGCAATGCATGCGCTGAGGCGCAGCCAGCCGTGGGAGGCGGAAGCAGGCGGCCCCGCTAGTGCTGGCTTGGTTTTGGCGGCTGGAGGAAGACAGGACTGAAGAAACACAACAGACTGTAAAAGCAGTAGGAGTACTTAACAACCTTAACTAAAACCAGCAGGGGCACTTAACAACCAAAGCTGAAAGCAGTATGAGTACTTATACAGGTTCAACTGTACAAAGCATGCCTTGAACAGTGCTACTTTGCCTATAGTTAACCAAGGGTGAGGCTGCCAAGCCCCAGGACAAGGCCCAGGCGCCACCCCGCGCATCCACAACCTTCTGAAAGCGGCTTCATCTCGCAACGTGGTCAATAAACAGGATATTCGCGTTAGAGCCATGGAAAAGCATGAACATAATCTTCTGTCCTATTCTCCAAGATGGACGGGCCTTCATTATTTGAGACCACCCATGAATAGGTATCTTTTCACCTCCAAGGAGAATTGAGTAGGTCGACATAAACATCATGTTGTGACCAAGCGCAAGTCTGACCCGACCATGGTCAGGAATCTATATAGGAACAATAGAACTGGGCAGTTCCTATTTCAAGAAGATCACAGCTGTAAAACTGTGTATAAGCAATAGTTTATGAACAACATATATAACAGAAAACAGCTCGTACCATAAGTTTCTCGACACAGTTGGACCTGTTCAACGAGTGCAGCAGTGGCACACATATCCCACGTGGCCTTCCACCATTAAAACACCCCACAAGGACCTCAGACGATCAATAAAGTGTAGGAACTTGTGGATGTCGATCCAGTCAACTTTAGTGCCATCAGTAACAACCAAGTTATTACAGAGTAACAAACGAGCAGACTGCTTAACTCTGAAAAAACCTACACGTGCCACCAATTATAAGAAAATATTAGTTAGAAGTAGCATCTTCGTGAGAGATTCGTTGCTACTTCTAAAGTTAAATTGTGATTAGTTAGACAGAATAGGTGGATTAAGAAGTAATCGAGGCAACAAGCAAGAACCAGATACAAAACTAACATGGATGAACAATTGGAACGACGTCGGGGTGGAAGATCGCAGTGAAGATGAGACCAGGTCCTGCTATTTCCATCAACATTCGTGCGCCAACTTTCAGTCCGTAAAACTTGAGAAAGTTTATCCAAATTCGGCCTAAAAAAAGCAGCGATCTTCTTGGTTCATGAACCCAACTCGGAACTTATATCCATGGCTTGTCTTCACTGTGACCATTAAACTAGTGTATTCAGTTATGGCAAGGCCGAGCATCTTGAGTACATGTGTTCTGGCAGAGAAAATAATACACCGCGGGAAAAATAATATGAGAACACAGCATGTTCAAAAAGAACCACCCTCTCGAGTAGAAAGGAGGATTCTAGGAACATACTGTGCGCGTTTCAAAATGATGTGTTAGGATGAGAAGGAACAAGTGTGGCGTCTCGCCGAGGGCGCAGAAACCTGTAGGGTACTCGCACTTTGGGCACTGCAAATGTAACACACTAGATTCAGTAGGAAGAAAAATGCATCAACGGCGGCGGTTGCCATCCTAGGATTACCTGCGACCAAGGGACTTGGATTTATCGGGGATGGATGAATAATTCGTACCTAGTTCTCCATGAGAAAACCCTATGCAATCGCCGAGAGGGGGTTTTCTCTGAACAAGCAGACGAGGGAGAAGGGGATTCAGGCCCAGTGAAATATTGCCGCTTCATCTGTCCAGCTTACTGCTAAACCTGGAAAGGGGGGGTTGTGATTTGATGTCTCATTGGCCATTACTGCGGCGCTATGACCGGGGTGTGTCTAACGTGAAGTTGTGCACTCTAATTTGTGCATATGGCACGTGGACCCCGTTGTCGAATGCCCCACATATCAGCGAAAGGAAGTAGAAAGACAGGAGTAACTAGTTACACATAAATATATATTTTGACAGAGAGATACTCCCTCTATAAAGAAATATACAAATCTTTTATATCGCAGGGTCACCATGCCGAGAAATATACTCCCTCTGCAACGCACGGGCATTATGGGGGTTCAGCTTTTTTTATGGGGGTTCAGCTGAGAATATAATACTTAGATAGGCTCACGGTTTTGGACTTTGGGCCGCAGGCCGACCCTGCATGTTTGGGGGCCCATGTGTTCTACCTTAGCACTTTTCATATTGCAAGCGATCAGTACGGTGCTGGTTTTAGATGCTGTCGCAAGGCGAATACACAAAATTGAATAAAGCACGGCAACTATTGGAATGAAATCGAACGACAGTTCCTAACCAGCAATCAGAGTTGCAATTCTATCAACGATATACCATGTGATAAATAATACTGTCGTACTACTTATACACATAGGACACTTGTTTCACCATGCCAAATTATTACATCAAAATCTCTCGGAGGATAGATCAGTTCGGCAGTTACGTGCTGCTACTGAAGAATTTCAAAGTTGATTTGGACCAGCTCTCCTTGCTGAGAAAGTTCGATTTTGACATCATCCCCTACCGCAAGATATGATTTAGATTTGAACCTTGACCATCCTTTAGCATCAATCATCATGCGACCATCCTTTGTACTTACGGTATATTGAGCAGGTTCATTCACACCAAGGCTGCGCATGGTAAGAGAAACTTGGCCGCGGTCGCCTGGATTGTTGAACGACTCCCTCGTTGCTCTAGGAATTCTCTATTTGCAAACAAGAAGACATACCCAAACAGTTAGATCAAGACAGTGAATCATGTGAAACAACATGGAAAGAAAAAAGAACGAAGCACTTGGGCGGCCAATGCTTACCAAGAAGGTGGACATATCGGTTTTCGTAAGGACTTTGGTATATGAAGTGCGAACTGCAGCCCAGTCTGTTGCCAGTGCAACTGCACGGGCCGGAGCAGATGCAAGTGCAAGTGTTGGTGCAGGTGCCGAAGCCGCTGCTGCTACCGGAGATGGTGCTCCTTGTAGAGATGGTGCTGGTGTCGAAGAAGGTGCCGGTGTCGATGCCCGATCCTCCGGTAGATCGGACTGATCCACTGACGCGGTCTGTGCCCAATCCTCAGCTGGATCAGACTGAGTTGTTGCCGCTGTCAGTGCTAGAGCAACTGCCGCTGCTCGATCCGTTGCTGAAGGTGGTATCGATGTGCGAGACAGCGGCGATCGTGTCTTGTCTGCTATGATCAGCTTTCTAACTTGACTAGGATCCGTGACCGTGATCCAGTTTTTTTCTTCATTTCTTTTAAACGCGAGAAGGACTAATTGTGGCGTTTTTGTTAAACCAAACCACAGTTCATCATAGGGATACGACTTGTACTCAGACAACAGACTGGTCCAATTTTTTCCAGTAATATAAGTGATGGACAGTGCCTTCGTTACTGACACGACATAAGAAGTGAAACCTACAAAAATAGCCATTGTAGAGCAAACCAAACGGTTTATTCTGTGATGAATGTCACATGGCAAAACCTGCATCGTAAAATTGCAGGAAAAGAAAGAAAAATGACATTAAATCAATAAGATTTACTTGATGTGACACGAGTGAATCCTTACCAGGAAATCACTATGTTGAAGTACTAAACAGAAGATTGATCGTCCAACTACGCGTGGCATGCAGGGGCCCCACCTACTCCCACAAGCAGGACAGTCCAAAGGTCGTGACAAATCGTATGGACCAAACATCCATGGGACTGGAAATCCTGGTGGGTGCGATAAACCCTGCAATGCATACAGATATTGGAGTGTAATCATAATTGATAAACCGTCCTCACAAAAAATATGATCTAGATACTTCAAAATATACAGACTGAATTGAGTGGACAGACATTAACATAGACCGTTCTCAGGACTGACCACACACCAAAAGCGACAATACTAATAAACAATACAGGGTTCACAAACACAAATCAAGTACTGAACAATAGTACTTACTACAGACAAGCAAAGTTGCACTAACTAAGCCCTGTAGACTATTTCTTGCCACCGACCTATGGGATGAACCCCGCATAACTGACTAGGCCATGGACTTCGTGTGAGATGTGTACATGCACCATCACCATCTTGTCAACCTTGGAGAACCTAACAGAGTGGTCTTTCCACTCATAAACATGATGATGAAGACATGCCGCATCAGATTTGTTGGGAAGCTTTACAAGAACCACACCCTTCGTGATCGAAGGCACAGCCGGGAAATTGTTGTGGTCAAGTACAGCCTCGAGAACACGCCTGACAACAAAGCTACAGGAAAACACTAGTTCAGGACATGTGGCGACAAGGACACAGCAACTGGATAGTTCAGCAGTAGAACTCATCATCAGGTCTTCTAGTTCACACGGCATGACTTTGAGAACTTCATCTCCACCGCGGACATGGTTCTAATTCAAACAGAAACCATATTTTATTACTACCTCCGTTCAGAAATATAAGATGATTTTCGATATTATACTCCATGTATGACTACATATACGCATAGAAATGAGTGAACAAAGACACTAGAACATGTCTTCAAAGGCATGAGAGCAGAGGGATTACTTGCAATATCCATAACACAAGTTACTGAGGCAAATATACCCTCTTCAAAAGGTAGCATTGATGTTCATAAAGTACTCCCTCTGTCCCAAAATTCTTTTCTTAGATTTGTCTAGATACAGATGAATCAAGTCACATTTTAGTATTAGATACATCCATATCTAGACAAATCTAAGACAAGAAATTTGGGACAGAGGGAGTAGTTGAAAGTAATCTATAAGAAATCAGTGTCAGCATCTCGCATGTTTTGGTCAAAAGAGGAATTTAGAACCATCATTTGGCACACTAAAATCACATGCAAGATCACCCAAAAAGTTGTACTACCAGTACTAGTACTGCGTGTTAGATGAAAAAAGACGATCAAGATCGAGAAAAAGATCGTCAACAAGAGACATTACATGTACTTGCTTAATGAGGGATCCCGGAGATGGGGACTTGGACAGGGCGATGGCTTTGAGCTTGTCTGTGGTAGTCTCGGCGGGGTGCTTGCGCTTCTTCGTACCATGAGCCTCGACGGTTTTGGCCAGAGCCATAGACATCACGTCGGCCAGTGCTCCGGCGTCCATCCAAGAGAGGAAGCTGAGAGAGAAGAGTGAAAGGAGCAACGAGATGAGGGAGAAGCAAAGCGAGTGGGGGTTTTCTTCAAGATAGGAAGATGAGAGAGAAGAGTGAAATGATGGTTGCTTCGTCCGTCCAACTTACTGCTGGAAAGGAGGGGGTTTTGTGATTTGACGGCTCATTGGGCATTACTGCGGCGGTTCGATCGGGGTAGTCTACTGTCACTCTACTATGGAGTAATTTAGTGCATGGCTGGTGGACCCAGGTGCTGGCTGTCCCACACGTCGGCGAAAGTGAGTAATTTAGTGCATGGCTAGAGGAGGATCCGCATGGTAGAGCATGTCCATTGTTTTTCTGAAGAAAAAAATGATTACATCAAGTGTTTCCACTCTTACGACGGAGGAGTGCGAAACACGACAGCCACTTGAACATACATAGTGCTCCTACTACTAGGCATGTGCAATGGTTCATACGTCAGTACTACACAATCTTGTTGCTAGTGTAGTAAGATATGACGATAACAAATGATGTTGTGCGCATGTCAACTACTCCTATATGTAACATAGTACCGTTTTTTCGACTGTTCGGTCGAGAATGAACGGTGAGATCAATGTTAACAGAACTAGGTCCACAATGCATGGAGAGTACGGTGCTGCAGTACTCCACGAAACATGAACCATATGAAGTATGAAGGGTGCATGGGATGGGAGCAAAAGTTCCCTTCTCGACCCACTTTTGGGTGTTTGGCAGAGTGCATGAGGGGTGCATGAGTCCACACTAGTAGGTTGACAAAAATACACGAAGAGGAAACAACTATATTGAGATGAGAATGCAACCAAACACACCCACACGCTTTGTGCTACAGTGACTGTTCTGCACCGTCTGAGTTTGATCCAATGGTCATGTTGCACCGAGACATGGACATGCCCATGCAGAGGGCGCCTAAACACCACCAAAGTGCCTCTGCTTCTCGAGGCGCATGACGTTGGTGATGTAGGGTGCAACCGCCCGCAGAGCCCGCTTCCGATCGACGGGAGCCAGCTCATCAAAGACGGCGTCCAATGGCACGAATGGATTCCGGTGACGGAGCCCTGAAAGGATTCGCCCGGCAACGGCGACAGCAGCCCACAATCCCTCCTTGTCCAGCTCAGCCCCCACCATCGCGTGGAGACGGCTCAGCTCCTCGGAGATATAAATGAAGAAGGAGACCAGGTCAGGAAGCGGCAACTCATTGAAGTCGACCGGGTGGTCGAACGGGTTTAGCCCGACGGCCGGCATCGTCGTGCTGGCACAACGGTAGGCATCGCGCAGCCGCAACACGTGTGTGGCAACTTGGTTCACCAAGTGGCTGAGGTGATCCTGGACCTCGTCACGATCGGCCCGCTCGCGCTCCAGCCGGCTCCCCTAACGGCCTATCGTATCTCCCGCTTTCTGCAGCAACACCGCCGACGCCTCGAGCATCTTTGTGGTGGACGACTGCCGCTTTTGAAGCTCCGTGAACTCCCGCACATAATGGAGGAGCATGGCACTCCTCTCCTCCTTGAGCTCATGGAGCTCCACGTCCTTGGCCCTGAGCTCTACATCCTTGGCATGGAGCCCCTGTGTCAGGCGCCTCACCTCGGACTCCGTGATATGTTGCGCCGCCATGGCACCAGGTAGAAGCAATGGGGAGAGGAAGCAAAGGGGGCGAAACGGCTGAAAGGCAATGCAATCTATGGGAAGGCGGAGGGATCCAGCCGAGGAGCGGGGAATCTTTTGGTTTTCACCACGGTAAAACACCAGTCGACGACTTCTCACATCAGGGAGTAGTGGGTTTTACAGGCGGAGTCATCGTGACTAATTGCTGCCGTGCCTGCTCCCGTCAATCAAAAAATTAAAAATCCTACCGCGCCTGCTCTCGTCAATCAAAAAATTAAAAATCCTGCCGCACCCAAACACCAGAGCAACGCTGCGGTGGATATTTAAATTTACCTGCCGGCAAGTATATAAAAAAAGGGGTGAAAAAACAAATGTGGCGGTGGCCTAGCTAATCGGTCGAACTAGCCCAACTAGCTAGCCACCGTGCTTCACTGATGTACTCGGCGGGAAAGGTGGTCTTTCATGATTTGACGACTCATTTACTTGCTTCGGTGCTACGACCAAGGAGGACCCAGAAAATGCACGGTAGGGCATCCCACGTCAGGAAGAATATATGCGTGCACCACTCGGGAGGACCCCGAACCGCGCGGTAGGGTGTGCCACGTCTCGGCACGGAGGAAAAATGTGCATGTAAAAATATACTGTATCAGACGTAGTACCTATGGTTCGACCTCCGGACCCAACCAGTCGGTCGAAAACACCCCACTAGCCACACAGCTTCATCATGCAAACGTGGCATGGAGGATAGATGTGGTTAGCTCCATCTCGACTAGCCAGAACGTCTCTTGTTCTAGGCGATTCTTCTATTTTCCAAGCTTCTTTTTAGTTGTAATAACACCACGGCAAGCTAGCGCCGCTCTTCGTGTGTGCCCGTGCAAAGGTTAGACGATGGAGAGAAGAGAGATTGAGATTGCAGACCTGGGACCCACCAGTAAGTGAGACAACGGTCATGCACGTGTTGACGAGGCACTCCCTCTACTCTACTCAACACAAGTATTGTATAAAATCAAGTTATGGGACAAAGCCAACAACCATTTGTTTTTTCAGGCTATTGACTTACGCTTTGTAGTCCAGGTTGCCAGTTCGAATCTCGTCTTTCAGATTTGTTAGTTTTAGGTCCAAATTTGAATAATGACAAGTGGGACCCCCGTGTGTTGTTCCGATATTTCAGTGTAGGATGGTTTTTTTTTGAACAAACACTTTGCGCGGTTAGACAAGTAACGGCATGAGTTACACGTATTTTGCAAGTTTATGAACAAAAATGACAGCAGCATAGAATATCACATCCACCCCGCAGCTTAGATACTATGGTGATACGAGTTTTTACACCGTTGGAAGTGAAATCCAATGGCTTGGGAGTAGTCTTTGTAATTATGCGCAATTTCCAAACTCTCCAAAGGTTTTTTTGCAAATAAAACATTCAGGCCTCGTGTGTGCCGCTGCATCTTCGATCCAATGGCTCCTCGTTGCTCATATTAGGTGCTCCCCGTAGCTTAATTACCCGCTACGGTGATATGAGCATCTAGGTCGTATGATCAGTGATCAGATGGCACATGCGTAGTACTTGTACTTTCTGCACATTTCCCAAACTCTATCGTCCTTATATTGCAAAAACATTCAAACCTCCTAATGTGGGCCGTTAGATCTCAGTGAACTCGTATCACCATAGAATCTACGGTACGGGAGCACCTCATATTCTCCCATGCGAGAAAACATAAGGTGCTATCGCAGCTTGGATGCTACGGTTATACGAGCTTGGAGGTTGTTTGATCTGAGATCCAATGGCATCTGAGCAGTCTTTGTGCTTGTAAGCAGTGGCCGAACTCTTTTGGGGCTTTTCTGCAAAAAACCATTCGAACCACCGAGGAGGTGTTGGGTCACAAATCCAACGCCTCCGAAGAGCTTGTATCACCAAAGCATCTAAGGTGTGGTAGCACATGATATTCTTACATACAGGAGAATATGATGTCCTCCTTCATCTTAGATGCTACGGTGATACGAGCTTCGAGGTTGTTGGATATGGGATCAAAGGGCATCTGAGTAGTTTTTGTACAAATTGTGTGCAATTCTCAAACTCATCAAGGTTTCCTGCAAAAATATTAAGACACATCATGTGAGCTGCTATATCTCAGATCTACAAGATCCAAGCAACTCATATCGGCATATAGCATCTAAGGTATGGGGGCACATGAAATTCTCCCGGGGAGGAGGAGTGGGGGTGCACAACCAATCGGTGGTTGGGAGGGTCGGGACAAATATAATCTAAACAACCCTAAACAGAGCTCCACAATTTTATCTAAGGTCGAGGGATTGACCCCCAACAATCATAGCTCCGCCTAAACACAACATTTGCATGTACTGTAGTACTAGACTTAATATTCATGTTTCAGTTTCATGTTCATTTTAAATATTGAACTGAGGACCATGGATGTCTTACATTTTACTCCCTTCGTTCCTAAATATTAGTCTTTTTAGAGGTTTCAAATGGACTGGCACATACGGATGTATATAGACATATTTTAGAGTCTAGATTCACTCATTTTTCTCCGTATGTAGTCACTTGTTGAACTCTCTAAAAGACTAATATTTAGGAATAGAAGGAGTATTTTTGAGTTCGTGTCATACATGCATGGTTTGGAAAAATAGATGCACTATACTTATTGGATTGTTGTTGTGTTCGTGCGTGTGTGTCTGTGTGTGTGTGTGTGGTCATATGCTTGATACATACAAAGATTTCTCACCTCCATATTGTTCATCTTTTAAATTTGAGTTTGCATTGGAAAACTTACTAGGGATACCATGAAATGTGAAATCCACGTTGAGATCACTATATCACAAACTCACTCTAATTCAACAACTCGTCATAAATCAATTACCACGTTGAGATTAGTATTTGCAAGGAAAATACGGGTATTGTAATATACATAGATTCGTTTGGCAATTTAAAAGGTTCCTTTCGTATTCTCGAATGGTAGGACCCAACGGCGTACCAGCCAGACCTTGGCTCGTGTTGATCCTAAAAAAACGGGCTCGTGTCCTTTGGTGGCGTGCGTGGTATGCACATTAGGCAACCCCAACCAGTCGAGCCTCAGCGTTCCAAGTCGAAATATCTGGCGGCCAGAATTCCAGCCCTAGGAAATTCCCCTCATGTCCCCGGTCCATAATGACTACCGATGAACAACGGAGGGATGCTTTAGTAACTAGACAATGTTACCTACCATGCCGAGCATGGTTCAATTCCCTCGGTCGCCGCTCGTCAAGGTCACCCGTCAACTGCATTGCCTAGTACTACTACTACTACACGAGGATGAGCACAGAATTGAGCCTGTTTGTTCGTGCCTAGTACTTGAGTTAATAGATCAGGCAATGCACTGGTACAGAGGGATTATCCTTTTACTCTGCATATATAACTTGTCTGAAGTCTAACTAAGCAAAATGTTTGACCAAATCCTTCCTTAAGAAATACAACAGGACAGATGTACGGCTTGAAAATTTATTGCATGATGCAGGTTATGATATTGTTTCGAATCCTGGATCTTAAATTTCCGAAAATCCAAAAGTGAGCATAAATTCTTGAAACTGAGCATGGTCACGTGATATGGAACAAATATTACTTCGTAAGTTTTTTCTTCAATTTGAGACAAGCTGCTTATGACAAGTTGCACAAATGAAGAGCCAAGGTATTTTGGAACAAAGACCTGTCACGTTAAGGCGAACGTTTTCACTATTGAAACCGTGGGCGTTTAGTGCCTCCACGAGTCCCCGCTTCTCATCGACAGGTGCCGTCCGAGCAAGTGTGTGAGTCGACGGGAGGCGTGGGAGCAGACCGCTGCGCTAGCTGTCAGGGAGGCATGCGAGCAGACCGCTGTGCAGGCTCACCAGGAGGCGAGCCCTTTGACCAGGCTCCACCGCCCACCGTCATCCCAACTGCTCCCACTTTTTTAATGTCGCTGGCGCCGCAGTTTAAAATCAACCCCGCACTACCCGGTATCGCTACAATCTTCTCTCTTCCTCTCCGATTCTCCTGTCGTCTACCTCCAACTAGCCTGACCTAAACGTACGCCATGCCGCATCATGATGGTCTGCCCTTAGTGTTCTAGTTTCCTGAGGAAGACACCCAGCCGGAGTCTCAAGAACATAAGGCGCTTGAGGGAGTCCTGGATTAGGGGGTGTCCGAATGGCCGGACTATGACCTTTGGCCGGACTCTTGGACTATGAAGATACAAGATTGAAGACTTCGTCCTGTGTCCGGATAGGACTTTCCTTGGCGTGGAAGGCAAGCTTGGCAATATGATATGAAGATCTCCTCCCATTGTAACCGACTCTGTGTAACCCTAGCCCTCTCCGTGTCTATATAAACCGGAGAGTTTTAGTCCGTAGGACGAACAACAATCATACCATAGGCTAGCTTCTAGGGTTTAGCCTCTCTGATCTCGTGGTAGATCAACTCTTGTACTACCCATATCATCAATATTAATCAAGCAGGAGTAGGGTTTTACCTCCATCGAGAGGGCCTGAACCTGGGTAAAAACATCGTGTCCCTTGTCTCCTGTTACCATCCGCCTAGACGCACAGTTCGGGACCCCCTACCCAAGATCCGCCGGTTTTGACACCGACATTGGTGCTTTCATTGAGAGTTCCTCTGTGTCGTCACCCTTAGGCCCGATGGCTTCTTCGATCGTCAACCATGACGCGGTCCAGGGTGAGACTTTTCTCCCCGGACAGATCTTCATATTCGGCGGCTTCGCACTGCGGGCCAATTCGCTTGGCCATCTGGAGCAGATCGAAAGCTACGCCCCTGGCCATCAGGTCAGATTTGGAAGCCTAAACTACATGGCCGACATTCGCGGGGACTTGATCTTCAACAGATTCGAGCCACAGCCGAGCGCGCCGCACTGTCACGATGGGCATGATCTAGCTCTACCGTCGGACAGCGCCCCGAGCGCCGCTCAGGTGTCCGCTCCGACCATTAGCTCAGAGCCGACTGTGCCAGTCGGGGACGGTTGGTTGGACGCCACCCTAGGAGCCACAATCTCTACGGCGATAGAGCCGAATACCAGCCTAGTCCTTTGCAAGGCCCGTGACTCCAAGGAGCCGGGCTCCGTTCCGGACTCCGAATCTTCCGCACCCCTTCCGATTGAACCCGATTGGGCTCCGGTCATGGAGTTCACCGCCGCGGACGTCTTTCAGCACTCGCCCTTTGGCGATATCCTGAATTCACTAAAGTCTCTCTCTTTGTCAGGAGAGCCCTGGCCGGACTATGGTCAGCATGGTTGGGATGTGGACGACGAAGAAATTCGAAACCCACCCACCACCCACTTTGTAGCCACTGTCGATGATCTAACCGACATGCTCAACTTCGACTCCGAAGACATCGACGGTATGCACACCGATGAAGGAGACGACCAAGAACCAGCACCTATAGGGCACTGGAAGGCCACCTCATCATATGACATATACATGGTGGACACACCCAAAGTAGGGGATGGTGATGAAAAAACGGAGGACGACCCCTCCAAGAAGCAACCCAAGCGCCGACGTCAGTGGTGCCGCTCTAAATCCCGCCAAAGCAAGAACGGTGAATCCGGCACCGGAGACATCAACACCCCAGACAGTGCCGAAGACAACCCCCTCCAGCAGGATTTAGCGCAGGAGTACGAAGGAGCCAGCCCTCATGAGAGAGCAGCAGACAGAGAGGTCGAGGACGACAATTATATGCCTCCCTCCGAAGACAAGGCAAGCCTCGACGACGACGAATTCGTCGTGCCAAAGGATCTCGTCGAACAAGAGCATTTCAAACATAGGCTTATGGCCACGGCGAGCAGCTTCAAGAAAAAATAGCAGCAGCTTAGAGCTGACCAAGACTTGCTAGCAGACAGATGGACTGAAGTCCTGGCGGCCGAAGAATATAAACTCGAACGCCCCTCCAAGAATTACCCAAAGCAAAGGCTGCTACCCCAACTAGAGGAGGAAGCAACTAAACCTACATCACCAGCGTACGATGTGCCCGATCGGCCACCCCGTGGCCGCGATAGAGAGGCCCTTCGGCCCTCAATCCAAGCCGCACCACGAAGCCGCTCTAAGAATACCAGAGCACGGGGAAACGCAACAGACCTGCGAGACATATTGGAGGATAAGGCAAGGCAAACAAGATCGATCTACGGATCGCGTGGGCGCCCCATATCACGTGACGATAACCGTCACGCTGGATATGATAAATACGGCCAGGCCGAATACAACAGACAAAGCTCATCCGAGCTACGTCGTGATATAGCCCAGTATAGGGGCGCCGCACACTCACTATGCTTCACAGACGAAGTAATGGATCATCAAATCCCCGAGGGTTTTAAACCCATAAACATCGAATCATACGATGGCACAACTGATCCCGCGGTATGGATCGAGGATTATCTCCTTCATATCCACATGGCCCGTGGTGATGATCTACACACCATCAAATACCTCCCGCTCAAGCTTAAAGGACCAGCTCGGCATTGGCTTAATAGTCTGCCAGCAGAGTCAATTAGTTGCTGGGAGGACCTGGAATCCGCATTCCTTAACAACTTCCAGGGCACTTATGTGCGACTACCAGACGCTGATGACCTAAGCCACATAATCCAGTAGCCAGAGGAATCGGCCAGACAATTCTGGACACGGTTCCTAACCAAGAAAAATCAAATAGTCGACTGTCCGGACGCCGAGGCCCTTGCAGCCTTTAGGCACAACATCCGAGATGAATGGCTTACCCGGCACCTAGGATAGGAAAAGCCAAAATCTATGGCAGCCCTCACGACACTCATGACCCGCTTTTGCCGGGAGAAGACAGCTGGCTAGCTCGTAGCAATAACATAACCAAGAGCCCTGGCAATTCGAATACCAAGGACAACAATGGCAGGTCATGTCTCAACAAGCACAAGCGCCGCATTAACAGCGACAATACTGAGGATAGGGCAGTCAATGCCGGATTCAGAGGCTCTAAACCCGGTCAGCGGAAGAAGCCATTCAAAAGAAACCCTCCGGGCCCATCCAGTTTAGACCGGATACTCGGTCGCTCGTGTCAGATACACAGCACCCCCGAACAACCAGCCAACCACACCAACAGGGATTGTTGGGTGTTCAAGCAGGCAGGCAAGTTAAGTGCTGAAACCAGAGACAAGGGGCTGCATAGCAATGACGAGGAGGAGCCCCGGCCGCCGAACAATAGAGGACAGAAGGGCTTCCCCCCGCAAGTGCGGACGGTGAACATGATATACACAACCCATATCCCCAAAAGGGAGTGGAAGCGTGCTCTAAAGGATGTCTATGCATTGGAGCTAGTCGCCCCAAAGTTCAACCCATGGTCCTCCTGCCCGATCACTTTTGATCGAAGGGACCACCCCACCAGCATTCGTCATGGTGGATTCGCCGCATTGGTCCTAGACCCAATCATCGACGGATTTCACCTCACTAGAGTCCTAATGGACGGCGGCAGCAGCCTGAACCTGCTTTATCAGGATACAGTGCGAAAAATGGGTATAGATCCCTCAAGGATTAAACCCACAAAGACAACCTTTAAAGGCGTCATACCAGGTGTAGAAGCCAGCTATACAGGCTCGGTTACACTCGAAGTGGTCTTCGGATCCCTGGATAATTTCCGAAGCGAAGAGTTAATCTTCGACATAGTCCCATTCCGCAGTGGCTATCACGCCCTGCTCGGACGAACCACATTTGCAAAATTCAATGCGGTGCCGCACTACGCATATCTCAAGCTCAAGAAGCCAGGCCCTCGTGGAGTCATCACGGTAAATGGAAACACCGAACACTCTCTCCGAAAGGAGGAGCACACGGCGGCCCGGGCGGCGAAAGTACAGAGTAGCCTCTCAAGGTAATTCTCCAATCCGGGTGTTAAATGTCCAGACAACGTCAAGCGCGCCCGAAGTAACCTACAACAAAACCGGCTGGCACGTTCCGAGCAAGCATAGCAGTGCGGCCCCAACCCCAGCCCTCGCCAGATGGCGATATCGGTACCACGCGTACATAATTACGCTTTGGAAATACCATGGGCATAAGGGGAGGGGCACAACCACGGCACGCCCAGAATGCGGCTCAACCGCACTTAGGGGCTCCCTATTCTGCCATTTCTTTTTTATATACTTTCAGGACCCAACTATTCGGAAGGCCAGTCCGGCAATACACTCGCCGAACACATGATGCAACAGCCAGGGAGAGAACAAGCCGCGTCAAATGTCCAGGTGGTCTCTATAACGAGCTAAATACCTGTTTTACTTAAAGTCCTGTAGCTTGCCCCTGGAGGGGGACATGTCAAATAATCCCATCTCTTGCTTATCGCACTATTTGTACCGTTCTGCTTTCATAGCAGCCCTTTTTTTTAATAAACAATACATAGCTCTTATCTATTATTGTATTCATCTATTTTTATACAAATATGTTCAGTCATGAAATTATGCAACCGTACACTTTGGTACGGCCAATACACCAGGGGCTTAAGCACCCCATAACATGGTGTGAGAAGACCGAACACTCTCATGAGTGCGGCACCCCGAACTTATAGCACTATATGCATCGGCTCCGAATCATGTCTTGGGTCAATAGTTGGGTTTGCCCGGCTCCCATGTTTTGGTACCTTACATTCCGCAATGTTCGCTAAGGTAGCGCTGGGAGAACTATTGTGATTGTGCCCCAGTTGAGCTGGGTTAACACCTCAGTAGAGAAAGCTAAAACTAACCGTCATGATAGTGCGAGAGACCGGTCGCTGTTCGCGAGGTTTTTCGAGTCCTTAAAGACTTATGCCACTTAGAGCGAGGAGCCGGACTTATCCGGCCTAGGCGTGGATAGCGCCCCGAACTCGGTCTTCCGAATACTAGGAGCTTCGCCGAAATTTAAAATTATAAAATTCTATGGCTAAGTGAGAGTGATAAAGCATTATAAGTCCGATGGCCTGGTTCGTTGTGCTGAGAGCCTCCCTAGATGGACCCAAGAATGGGAACAAGAGCGCTCAGGTTTATCCTGAACACCCCAGCACTCGTGGCATGGGGGTAGAAGCCGACGACTTGCATCTCTCAGATTTGATAAATGGTCGCACAGAAGGTAATATTTTAAATTAACAAGCATTGCTTAACGCATATGAACAAAGTTTTCAGCGTACAGGATAACAGATGCGAGTCTACTCAAAAATTACATATTTGGAGCATTCACCCGCTATAAGGCGGGCACCCTTCAGGACGCCCTTATAATACATCTCGGGTGTGCGATACTCCTTGCCTGGCGGTGGCGCGTCCGTCAAAAGCTTCTCAGCGTCCAGCTTGCCCCAGTGCACTTTAGCACGGGCAAGGGCCCGGCAGGCACCTTCAATACAGACGGAGCGCTTGATGACTTCAATCCACGGACAAGCGTCCACCAGCCGCTGCACCAAACCGAAGTAGCTCCCAGGAATGGCTTCTCTAGGCCACAGCCGAACTATGAGGGCCTTCATGGCCTGTTCGGCAACCTTGTGGAGCTCGACCAGCTGCTTCAGCTGGTCGCTCAGGGGCACCGGATGTCCGGCCTCAGCATATTGAGACCAGAACACCTTTTCTGTCGATCTCCCCTCCTCGGCTCGGTAGAACGCGGCAGCATCAGACACAGTACGGGGCAGATCGGCGAACGCTCCTGGAGAGCTCCGGATTCGGGTAAGTAACAGATAATTTACTTTTATATTCCTGCTTTCCATAAAGAATGCCTTACCCGCCGCTATCTTCTTCATCGCCTCGATCTCCTGGAGGGCCTTCTGGGCTTTGGCCTTAGCGGTTTTGGCACTCTCAAGAGCCAAGGCGAGCTCGGACTCTCGAGTCTTCGAGTCACGCTCCAAACTCTCGTGTTTCTCCATGAGAGCCTGGAGCTCTTGCCGCACCTCCGCCACCCGCGCCTCCTACTTCTCTCGCTCGGTGCACTCCAAGGCCACACTGTTTTTGGCCTTGGACACCGCTTCCTTCAGGGCCGCCACCTCGGTCGTGGCCCCTGCAACATTTACGTTGGTCCTGTCATTATTTGCAACCAAGTATTTCTATATACATTTATTTGCGGTATTACATACCCTCCTTGTCCTCGAGCTGCTTCTTGGCATGGCCGAGCTCGTTCTCGGACCGCTCGAGGCTCTCTTTCAATGCATTGACCTCCGCAGTCAGTGCGGCAGAGGTCAGCAGCGCAGCCTGCATTCCCATATTGACATATTTATGTTAGACTCCTGCGTATATCTTTTTAGATCCTCAGCTCGGCTTTTCTTTCCGAACACCAAACTGAGAATCAAGGGCTACTGTCTATGCGGTAACATTTTTATATGTTTTGAATACTTACCTCAAAGCCTGTTAGAAGGCTCGTACAAGCTTCGGTCAGCCCGCTCTTGGCGGACTAAACCTTTTGAATCACCGCACTCATAACAGTGCGGTGCTCCTCGTCGATGGAGGCGCCGTTAAGCACCTCTAGCAAATCGACCGGTGCCTCTGAATGGACGGAGGTCGCCGGCATAGTAGGCGTGCCCTTCTTGCGAAGGCGCTGCCTACCGGTCTCTGGAACCGTTGATGGTTTCGGAGCAGTGTCCTGCCCAGGGCCGGACTTAGATCCCTCCGGGGCTTTACCCCCTTTGGGCCTGGAGTCCAGGAGGTCGCCTTGCGGCGCCTCCAGGACCACCTCCTCCTGGTCGAGTCCCTTTTGGGACTCCACCTTGGCATCGTCCGCAGGGAGAGGGGAGGAGGTCGTCGGAAGTGAAGCGCTATTCACGTCCGACGAATTCAGGGAACTGCTCGACGAATCGCCGAGCTGAGCCCTGGGCGGACTGCATAATTGAATTCGGCGTCAGAAAGTACCGTATAATAGAGGAGCGCCATAAGTTATTCGGGTGTCCGGATACTTATGATTTTGCCAGGGGCTTGACCCTAGATGGCCATTCCTCCCCGCCGTCTTCGGCATCGGAGGCGTAGTCTGGCAGAAGGGTCCTCCCCTTCTTGGGTCCTCCGGCCTCCCCAGTTGGAGCGGCCTTCCTTTTCTTTCCTCCCCCCGCTGGAGGGGAAGAGGCTTCTTCTTTTTCCTCCTCCTCATCTTCGGAGGCGGAGGGTGCTTAGGGGTCGTCGGGTGATGAATCTGACACCACCAGGCGCCGGGAACTCTTTCGAGTCCCCGTGGCTTCTTCTTGGCCTTCTTCTCCGGCACCACGTGAGGTGCCCGAACCAGCAGCTTCGTTAAGCGAGCGTCCGCTGGGTCTTCGGGCAAAGGAGCCGGACAGTTGATCTGTCCGGCCTTCTTCTGCCAGTCCTGTTAAATGAAGGGGGGTTAGACCCCGCATAGAATCAAATCTATGGAAAACAAATACCCCGTAATGGAAAAATTAAGCTCACTACGCTGGCTTGGCGCTTGGCGCAGAATCCGCGATCCTCGGTGACGGGAGGGGAGACCTCGGAGCTCTTGAATAGCACTTTCCAGGCATCCTCGTGCTTTGTGTCAAAGAGCCGGGACAGAGTCTGGTGCTGGGACGGGTCGAACTCCCACAATTTGAAAGCCCGTTGTTGACACGGGAGAATCCGGCGGAAGAGCATGACCTAGACTACGGTGACAAGTTTAACCTTCCTGCCGATCAGGTCTTTGATGCAGGTTTGAAGTCCAGTCACTTCCGCCGAATTACCCCACAACAGGCCCATCTCTTTCCAAGATGTGAGCCGTGTGGGGATGCCAGATCGGAATTCGGGGGCCGCTGCCCATTCAGGGTCGCACGGCTCGGTGATATAGAATGACCCCGATTGCCACCCTTTGATGGTCTCTACGAAGGCGCCCTCGAGCCATGTCACGTTGGCTATCTTGCCCACCATGGCACCTCTGCACTCAGCTTGGCAGCCGCCCACGACCTTCGGCTTGACGCTGAAGTACTTTAGCCATAGGCCAAAGTGAGGCTGGATGCGGAGGAAGGCCTCGAACACGACGATGAACGCTGAGATGTTGAGGATGAAGTTCGGGGCCAGATCGTGGAAGTCCAGGCCGTAATAGAACATGAGCCCCCGGACGAACGGGTGAAGAGGAAAGCCTAGTCCGCGGAGGAAATGGGGGAGAAATACAACCCTCTCATGGGGCCTAGGGGTGGGGATGAGTTGCCCCTCATCTGGAAGCCGATGTGTGATGTCGTCAGACAGGTATCTGGCCTTCCTCAACTTTTTGATTTGTCCCTCCGTGATGGAGGAGGCCATCCATCTACCTCCCGCTCCGGACATGATTGGAGAGGGTTGAGGTAGGAAGTGCGTCCTTGGGTGCTGGAGCTCGAGTGTGCAGGGATGGATAAGCAAAGGAGGAAGAAGGCGTAAATGGAAAGGGTATATCCTTATCCCCTTATATGGGCGGCCGAAGCTACAAACCCCCACCAGCCTAATAAAACTCGCTTATCTCCCAAGCGCTGCGGTTAATGGCGTGGTTGGGTTACCCACGCCCGTATTGATGAGAATCCCGGAATAAGGGGACACGATCTCTGCTTTGACAAGACGTGCCAAGGAAACCGCCTCGCTAAACGCACTGAGGTGGAATGGTAAAATGATTCGAATAAAGGCTTGGTCGTGGCGTGATGTCACGCTGCGGAATACGTCAGCAGATTAGATTGGTACAGATATTATTCTCTCTACGGTGGTATGTGGAACTTATTTTGCAGAGCCGGACACTATCCTTGTGTTCAACATCTTCTATGAAGTATTCGGAGGAGGAACCCGCCTTGCAATGTTGAAGACAATTTACGCGCCGGACTCGTCGTCATTGAAGCCTGGTTCACGGGCTACTGAGGGAGTCCTGGATTAGGGGGTGTCCGGATGGCCGGACTATGACCTTTGGCCGGACTCCTGGACTATGAAGATACAAGATTGAAGACTTCATCCCGTGTCCAGATAGGACTTTCCTTGGCGTGGAAGGCAAGCTTGGCGATATGATATGAAGATCTCCTCCCATTGTAACCAACTCTGTGTAACCCCAGCCCTCTCCGGTGTCTATGTAAATCGGAGAGTTTTAGTCCGTAGGACGAACAACAATCATACTATAGGCTAGCTTCTAGGGTTTAGCCTCTCTGATCTCGTGGTAGATCAACTCTTGTACTACCCATATCATCAATATTAATCAAGCAGGAGTAGGGTTTTACCTCCATCGAGAGGGCCCGAACCTGGGTAAAAACATCGTGTCCCTTGTCTCCTGTTACCATCCGCCTAGACGCATAGTTCGGGACCCCCTACCCGAGATCCGCCGGTTTTGACACCGACAGCGCTCTCGGACGAGCTTGAACAAGCCTTGCGAGAAGACGCCGCACCTGTCCCCGCTCCCGTTCCGGCTCCCGTTGCCCCGACTGCGCCAGCGCCCATCCCCGTGGCATTGATGGGCTGGGAGCCGCACATTGTCGCCGAGCTTGATCCCACGGGGTTCCATGAGGTCCCCGCCGACTTTCACGCGCCCGTACACCTGCCAACGCATGCGCCTGCACGTGCACTGACGTGAACGCCCGTGCCGATGCCCGTGCACCTGCCAGTGCCTGCGCCTGTGCATGCACTGACGTGCGCGCCCGTGCTGGTGCCCGTGCACACGAATGTCTCCGCCACGCCATTGACAATGCCTGTCCCTGCGCGGGTGCCAGTGCCCCCCTCAGCGGCATGGATGGCCGCCGTCGACCGCTTCCTTGCACCAACGCCAGTCGCCTCCTCCCGCCAGTTGATTCGCTCCAAAGTCCAGAACATTTTGGCCTTCCTTGAAGCTAGGCCAATGTCCAGGAGTACGCCAACAATGGCGCAAGACGCCTCCATCGCTGTCGGTCAGTGGCCCGATGACACACAGAGCACGGCAGAGGAGCCGCTTCCCACCGCGAGACACCCCCGCCGCCGCCACGTAATCTAAATTTGCCATGAAAAACGTTTGGATTGACATGCTTAAAATCCGAACGTTTATCATTTCCGTTTATTTTATATCGATCGCCGTATAATTTAAAGTCGGAGTCAGACTGAACGAAATCTATGGTTTGATCGATTGAATGTTCTGCTAGAGCCGTATCAAATTAAATATAAAACGTCATCAAGCCACATGTATTCCTTGTCATCCAACGACCTAGACTGCTTCAATGTCGAGCGCTCAACACGTTTGGCGTGCAGTTAATTTCATGCCAAAAATAGTGCTAATCACATAACAACACGCAAATAATATCCTAGTACTTAATATCCGCATGCACTTAATATACTTCCAAATTAACGTGCATTGCACGTACACACTGACTAGTGCTGCTAGTACGTGAAACTGGTGCCGTGACTTGTGAACGCGTCCAGATATGGTCAACAGCAACATCGTCCGCGAGTTCTTCCTGTTTGCCCGTGCGTCTAAACGCAGAAGAGGAAGAGAGAGAGAGAGCACACATGGAACCCACCAGTAAGTGAAGGCGAATGGTACTAAAAATAATATTACATGTTATCCATTAATTAGGCTGTGGTAATATAAAAACATTATGTGAACAAAGGGGGGTACAACAAACATTGCTATTCTATGTATGTTGCCTATTGACGTGCGGCTTGAAGGCCCGGTCGCATGTTCGATCCTCGTCCTTTATTTTTTAATTTGTATATGGGTCCAAATTTGTTTCATGACATGTGGGCCCCTCGGTGTGTAGTTTGTAGCACTTTAATTTGTGGGTCAAAATTTGTTCCATTCCAAGTGGACTATTGGTGTGTAGTTTTGTAGCTTATTTATAATAATTAAAGAGAACAACATAGTTTTTTCAATAATACCATGGTGCGACATTGAAGGCGAGAAAGGACGTGCGAGAGAGCGATGACCGAGCCAGAGGGAAATCAACTAGGGGAGTTGCATGGGTTGCAACGGTGTTTGGAGTAGTTGTGGGCCGAATGCTACGAAAATATAATCTAAACCGACCGGAATAAATGCCTACACAAATTAATACAAGGTTGGAGTGCCCCTCGCAATGTAAATAGCTCCGGCTTTGCGAGGGATGGAGAGGTAGTAGCTTCAATGCGTGGAAGATACGGTGTGAGAAAGCGAGGTCAATCGAGAGACATATAGATAGAGAGACAAAGTGAGTGTGGTCCGACATTCATTGAACAAATATATATGCTCTGGAGAGATATTGTCCGATTGAGCTTTTGGCAAGGGTGAGGGCTGTAAGATAGAGCTTGAGAGATGATCCAGTCACAGACGTGTAGATATATTTTGTGCGTGGGAGGAAGCAAGGTCAACCGATCACATAGGGCCGCCGTGCGATCGAAAGAGTGAGACGGGTTGGAGAGAGTGACCTAGATAGACAATGTGCGTGAGAGAGTATACAATGTGAATAGGTCGAATTGGACTCAAACATGGTGATATATCGTTTTTGTCCGAGAAAGAGCGAGGTCAATCGAGACATACAAAGAGAGAGAGAGAGAGAGAGAGAGAGAGAGAGAGAGAGAGAGATTGAGTGAGCGTGGCCCACCATGAGGTCGAAAGAGTGGCGGCGGCTTGGATGGACTGACCTAGATAGACAATCTGCGTGAGAGAGTATAGAGTGTGTCGATCGAGGCCCGAATAGGGACATATATCATTTGTATGTGAAAGAAAACGAGGTTAAACGAGACTCAGATACAGAGAGCGAGATTGAGCGAGTGTGGCCCGCCGTGCGGAAGAAAGAGTGAGACAGTCTCGAGGGAGTGACCTAGATATACAATGTGCATGCATGCGCACGAGAGGTTGGGGGGCTAGATAGGCAATGCATGTATTTAGCGCGAGAGGGTGAGAGGGAGAGGGGGGAGAGAGAGAGACCTCGGCATGGGGTGCAATGGCAGGTGTGTGAGGTAAATACATTTGGTAACAGAGTGGAAAAATAGGTTGTGTAGTTGAGAGACTTAGAGATCGAAACATGGAGAGAAAGAATGAACATGTGTTGGAAAACGATAGCTTCCTAAGGTGGTTAGGAGAGGAAGATTGAACGATACAGGAAGTATGTAGTGTTTGTGCGGGGGGGCTAAAAACAACATTTGAATGTACATAGTACGAGACTTAATATCGATGTTTCAATTCGGTGTACATTGTAATATTTGAACCGAGGACCAGGCATACGGGTAATTATTTCGAATTCGTGCCATACTAAGTTTAGAAAAGTTGACATTGACTCAATTTGTTGTGCTTTTTTGTAGGTCATATGTTTGAATCCATCCAAAAGTTTTCTCACTACCATGGTGTTCATCATATACATATGAATTTGTATTAAAAAAGTAGCGCGGATACAGTGAAATGCAAAATCCACGTTAGAATTGCAGATCGCTGATACGTCTCCAACGTATCTACTTTTCCAAACACTTTTGCCCTTGTTTTGTACTCTAACTTGCATGATTTGAATGAAACTAACCCGGCCTGGCGCTGTTTTTAGCAAAACTGCCATGATGTTGTTTTATGTGTAGAAAAGAAAAGTTCTCAGAATGACCTGCAAATCCACGGAGGCACTTTTTGGAATTAATAAGAATTTCTGGGTGAAAGAAATACACCAGGGGGCCCAGGGCCTGTCCACGAGACAGGGGGGCGCCCCCCTGTAGGGCGCGCCCCCCTATCTCGTGGGCCCCCTGGACCTCCACCGACCCCATCTCCAACTCTATATCTTCCGTCTCGCGGAGAAAAAAAATCAGAGAGAAAGTTTCATCGCGTTTTACGACACAGAGCCACCGCCAAGCCCTAATCTCTCTCGGGAGGGCTGATCTGGAGTCCGTTCGCGGCTCTGGAGAAGGGGATTCGTCGTCATCATCATCATCAATCATCCTCGATCACCAATTTCATGATGCTCACCGCCATGCGTGAGTAATTCCATCGTAGGCTTGCTGGACCGTGATGGGTTGGATGAGATTTACCATGTAATCAAGTTAGTTTTGTTAGGGTTTGATCCCAAGTATCCACTATGTTCTGAGATTGATGT
Source organism: Triticum dicoccoides (assembly GCF_002162155.2). Classification (NCBI taxonomy): domain Eukaryota; kingdom Viridiplantae; phylum Streptophyta; class Magnoliopsida; order Poales; family Poaceae; genus Triticum; species Triticum dicoccoides. The sequence continues at coordinate 373,315,935 of NC_041381.1, read as the reverse complement.
TGCTATGACTTTGCGATGCTTAATGCTTGTCACTAGGTCCCGAGTGCCATGATTTCAGATCTGAACCTATTATGTTTTCATGAATATATGTGTGTTCTTGATCCTATCTTGCAAGTCTATAGTCACCTATTATGTGTTATGATCCGACAACCCCGAAGTGACAATAATACGGATAATTCTCAGTGATGACCGTAGTTTGAGGAGTTCATGTATTCACCATGTGTCAATGCTTTGGTCCGGTTCTCTATTAAAAGGAGGCCTTAATATCCCTTAGTTTCCGATAGGACCCCGCTGCCATGGGAGGGTAGGACAAAAGATGTCATGCAAGTTCTTTTCCATAAGCACGTATGACTATTTACAGAATACATGCCTACATTACATTGATGAACTGGAGCTAGTTCTATATCACCCTATGTTATAACTATTGCATGAGGAATCGCATCCGGCATAATTATCCATCACTGATCCATTGCCTACGAGCTTTTCATATATTGTTCTTCGCTTATTTACTTTTCCGTTGCTACTGTTACAACTATTACAAAAACCCAAAAACATTTATCTTTACTGTTGCTACTGTTACCATTACTATTATACCACTTTTGCTACTAAATACTTTGTTGCAGATACTAAGTTATCCAGGTGTGGTTGAATTGACAACTCAACTGCTAATACTGAAGAATATTCTTTGGCTCCCCTTGCGTCGAATCAATAAATTTGGGTTGAATACTCTACCCTCGAAAGTTGTTGCGATCCCCTATACTTTTGGCTTATCAAGACTAATTTCTGGTGCCGTTGCCGGGGATCATAGCTTCTCTGAGTCACTTGGGATTTATATCTATTGATCACTATGAAGAACTTGAAAGACGCTATAACCAAGATTTTGCCCTCAACTACGAGGGGAGGTAAGGAACTGCCATCTAGCTCAGCACTAGATTCTCCTTCCATTATTAGTAGGCTTGCGACACCTAAACCTGCTACTGCTATGAATTCTGATATGTCGCATGTTATTGATGATTCCACTTCTCCTATGCATGATGAAACTACTACTATGCTTGATACTACCTTGCCATTAGGTGAATTTCTTGATGAACAACTTGCTAGAGTTAGGGGGAATGAAAATATTGAAGATGCTATTGATGATAGTGATGATGAACGTTCCCCCAATGATTACGTATTACCTGTTGTTCCTAAGTGTTATGTTATGAATGAAGAAGCTACTATGGAAATTCTTGCTTGCAATGATAGATCTGATCTTAAGAAATTATTAGCTAGATGGAAGCAGCAGTCTCTTAATGCTAGAATTAAACCCGATCTTGCTTTTGCTACTTCACCTATCTGTGTTACTGATAAGGATTATGAATTCTCTGTTGATCCTGATATTATTACTTTAGTTGAATATGATCCTTTTTATGGCCTTGAATCTGAAACTTTTGTGGCACATCTTACCAAGTTGAATGATATAGCCACCCTCATTACTCATGATGAGAAGTCTTGCTATTTATACATCCTTAAGATATTTCCGTTCTCATTAAAGGGTGATGCTAAGACTTGGTATGATTCTCTTGCTCCTGGTTGTGTGCGTAGTCCCTAGGATATGATTTATTACTTCTCTGCTAAATATTTCCTTGCTCATAAGAAACAAGCTGCCTTGCAGGAAATATATAATTTTGTGCAAATCAAAGAAGAGAGTCTCCCACAAGCTTGGGGAGGCTTCTCCGGTTACTTAATGCTTTGCCTGATCATCCTCTTAAGAAAAATGAAATACTTGATATCTTTTATAATGTACTAACCGATGCTTCCAAGGACCACTTGGATAGTTGTGATGGTTGTGTTTTCAGGGAAAGAACTGTCGACGAAGCTGAAATATTATTGAATAATATGTTGACTAATGAAAATAATTGGACTCTTTCCGAGCCAGTTCCTGAAGTAATTCCTGAACCAATTGAGCCAACTCCTGAACCTATTCATAAACCCACTCCAAAGAAGAGAGGTGTTTTATTTCTCAGTCCTGAAGATATGCAAGAGGCAAAGAAGTCAATGAAAGAAAAAGGTATTAAAGCTGAAGATGTTAAGAATTTACCACCTATTGAAGACATACATGGTCTTAATTTACCGCCTGAAGAACCACATTGTCTTGATAACCCGACACAGGTAGTAAAGGTAAATTCTCTCTATAGATATGATAAAGTTGAAATACCCTCTACTAAATTTCATAGCCCATGCTTGGATGAATTTGATGACTTTATGGCTAGACAAGAAAGTTTTAATGCTTATGTCGGTAGAGAGTTAAAGAATAATGCTTTCGAGATAGGACACATAGGTGATAATCTGGCTAGAGTTAAAGATGAACTTCACCATGTTAGCAAATATGCTTCTATGGTTGCTACTCAAGCTAAGCAAGTACTCAAAGCTCAAAATGATTTGCTTGATGAGTTAAATAATAAAAATTACTTTGTCGTTAGAGTGGCTACTAGAACTGGTAGAATGACTCAGGAACCTTTGTATCCTGAAGGCCACCCTAAAAGAATTGAACAAGATTCTCAGAATAATAATCTAGATGTTCCTAGTTCTTCTAAGAAGAAGAAAAAGAAGAATGATAGGACTTTGCAAACTTCTAGTGAACCTAATGTCGAAACACTTGAGAATCCCAATGATACACATATCTCTGATGCTGAAACACAATCCGGAGATGAACATGAACCTGATGATAATGCTAATAATAATGTTCATGTAGATGCTCAACCTAGTAATAACAATGATGTAGAGATTGAACCTGTTGTTGATCTTGATAACCCACAATCAAAGAATCAACGTTATGATAAGAGAGACTTTGTTGCTAGGAAGAACGGGAAAGAAAGAGAACCATGGGTTCAGAAACCCATGCCCTTTCCTCCTAAACCATCCAAGTCAAAGGATGATGAGGATTTTGAGCGCTTTGCTGAAATGATTAGACCTATTTTCCTACGTATGCGCTTAACTGATATGCTTAAAGTAAATCCTTATGCTAAGTATATGAAGGATATCATCATAAATAAAAGAAAGATACCGGAAGCTAAAATTTCCACCATGCTTGCTAATTACACTTTTAAGGGTGGAATACCAAAGAAACTTGGAGATCCGGGTGTGCCAACTATACCATGCTCCATTAAAAGAAATTATGTTAGAACTGCTTTATGTGATCTTGGAGCCGGTGTTAGTGTTATGCCTCTCTCTTTATATCGTAGACTTGAATTGAATAAGTTGACACCTACTGAAATATCTTTGCAAATGGATGATAAATCAACTACTATACCTGTCGGTATTTGTGAGGATGTGCATGTTGTGGTTGCAAACGTCACTATCTTAATGGACTTTGTTATTCTTGATATTCCTGAGGACGATAGTATGTCTATTATCCTTGGTAGACCTTTTCTTAATACCGCAGGGGCTGTTATTGATTGCAACAAAGGCAATGTCACTTTTCATGTTAATGGCAATGAGCATACGGTACACTTTCCGAGGAAACAATCTCAAGTTCATAGCATCAATTCTATTGAAAAAGTTCCAACTATTATTTTTGGAGGTTTTGAATTTCCCCTACCTACTGTCAAGAAAAAGTATGATATTCTTATTGTTGGGGATTTTCATATCCCCGTTGAGGTAACTTAGTGTTATTCAAAATTTCTCCGATTCTGTGCTATTTTGAATGAGTTTGTTAACAAGACTTGATCAACCTTGTTATTGGGTTCCTTTTTATGACCACGAGATGGATGAAACTAGAAGGCACAACCTTCTGTACCCTCTTTTTACTTTCTGGTTTTTAGAATAAATAAAGCAAAAATAGTATTATCCGTCTGTTTTCTGAATTATCCGTGCATAAAAAATAGTCCAAAAATAAAAGTGCTCCAAATGCCCTGCAAATTCAGTATGATTTTTTTGGAATATTTGAGGATTTTAGGCACTAAAAACAATGTAGGAGGGGCAAGCACCAGGCCATGAGAGAGGACGGCGCCCCCCCCCCCCGTAGGGCGCGCCCCCTGTCTCGTGGGCCCCTGGTGGCTCCCCTCCACTTATGCCAGCACCCACACACTTCATCTTCTACCATAAACTCCCCATCCAGCTCAAGCACGAGTTCTAGCTTGTTTTGCTGCGATTTTCGATCTCTTAGCTCAAAGCTCCGTTCACAAAACTGCTTTGGGAGATTGTTGCTTGGTATTCGACTCCTCCATTGGTCCAATTAGTTTTTGTTCTAGTGCTTTATTCATTGCAAATTTTTGCTGCTTAGGTGACCATGTTCTTGAGCTTGCATGTTAAATTTTTGAGGTTCCAAGTAATTCTAATGCATGATATGGGCTCTAGGCACTTGTAGGAGTAGTTGTTATCAATCTTGTTTGGTTATATGTACTTTTATTTTGAAGTTACTAAAATTTCGGAAATTTTCAGAAAAAGAAATATGCTTAGGAGAATGTACCAAGGTGGTTCCTCGGCAAAGAAAGGGCCAAGGATTGCTATACGTGAGCAAGACGTTGAATTGCCGAGGGATGCATATGTACGGGCTTGTGAGTGGCCATCCGATGATTTTATGGTCGAAGCAGGCTTCAAGGAGGAATTTGACGCGTATGTGCGTAATGCTGAGCTGGAGGACCTCTTACAAGATAAGTGTCCTCGGTACTATCAATTGACTGATTCCTTTGTGCGGAGGTTTAAATATAACTGTACGCGTAATTCTCCTAGTGTCCTATTTGATATTTATGACACATCTTACACCATGGACTTAGAGGATTTTACAACTGCTTGCAAACTCCCGCAGTGGGGTAATATTAATGATCCTCACAAATATGAATTTATATATTTTCTTGCTAGTATTACTGTGGGAGAATCTAGGGACATGGCACAAGCTACCATAGGGAGCATTCATTTTGCTGCTATACATTATTTTGCTCTCTTTATTGGTAGATGTATTAACGGTAAGGATGAAGCATGTCACATGTGTGTACCTGATCTGAGTATCCTCAAGAGTGCGGTGTTCGGTTTTAAAGGTTATAACTTGGGGGTAATAGTTGCACGTAGGTTGCAGAATAATAGTAGAAAGCAAAATTTCTTTGGAGGAATTTATGCAACCCATGTGGCTAATTTTCTTGGTATAGCCCCATGAGAAGGAGATATGATAATACCTCCTGTTTATTTGGATAAAGAAGCTATGTTTAGTCATCATTTTCTTGAGAGGAATGAACAATTCCTCCATTATCGAGTAATCTATGACAGACGCAATGTCGTCCTTGTTACTCTTCCTGCTCCCTACCTTTTTGATTATCACGCGAAAGGAAGATATGTTGTCACCAGAGAGGAAACAGCTGAATACGAGAGGGGAGTGGAGGCAGCTCGCCAACACGCTGTAGCTCAAGAGGCGGTTGCCGCTGCATCTCAGCATAACCCCGGTTTCACTTATGGATATCATCCAGGCGATCCTTGGTATTAAACCAACTTAGGCCAAAAGCCTAAGCTTGGGGGAGTACGTATTTCTCACGGACTTTACATTCATGTTCACACACTAGTCATCGGTGCTCATACTCTTTCATTGTATTATCCATGCTAGTTTAAATTCCTTTTTCTAGTTTTCTTCTTGTGTGTTTGATAAACCTTGAGAAAAATCAAAAAAATTAGTTAGTTTAGTTTCCATGCTTGTAGTAGTAACTAAAATGAAAACCCAAAAAGATTTCTCGTTCTTCTTTTACTTGTTGGGAGCTTTCCCATGTAAATAGTTTTATTTTCTTTTCTTTCCTTTGGGGGTCGAGAAGACCATATTGGAAATGCTTAGTGGCTCTTATATGCATGATTGTTTATTTAATTTAGAGCCCATATTTCTTGTCTTCTCTCTTGAGTTGAATGCTTGCAGATTCCAGCTTAGTCCAATGCACGTACACTCTTATTATTATACACATCGTTCGGTCGTGTGAGTGAAAGGCAATAATGACGATATATGATGGACTTATTGGGATGAGAAAAGCTGGTATGAACTCGACCTCTCTTGTTTTTGTAAATATGATGAGTTCATCGTTCCTGAGTCAGCTATTATGAAGTAAACATATCTGCAATGACATTTAGAGATTATAGTTACTTGTGCCATGCTTGATTAGCTATGAGTTATAATGGTTTACCTTGCGTGCCAACATGCTATTAGAATGATTGTGATGTGGTATGATGGGATGGTATCCTCCTTTGAATGAATCGAGTGACTCGACTTGGCACATGTTCACGCATGTAGTTGAATCAAATCAGCATAGTCTTCATGACATTTTGTTCATGGTGGATTATATCCTACTCATGCTTATGCTTGGTGTGAATTAATTTTAATGCATGCTTACGACTATTGTCGCTCTCTCAGTTGGTCGCTTCCCAGTCTTTTGCTAGCCTTCACCTGTACTAAGCGGGAATACTTCTTGTGCATCCAAACTCCTTAAACCCCAAAGTTGTTCCATATGAGTCCACTATACCTACTTATATGCGATATTTACCTACCATTCCAAGTAAATTTGTATGTGCCAAACTCCAAACCTTCAAATGAAATTCTTTTTTGTATGCTCGAGCAGCTCATGTTACAACTAGGGCTGCCTATATCTTCCATGCTAGGTGGGTTATTCTCAAGAGGAGTGGACTCCGCTCCTCATTCACGAGAAAGGGCCGGTAACCGGGATGCCCGGTCCCATGATCCAAAAGATCAAAGCAAATCAAAATAATTAAACAAAACTCCCCCAGGGATGTTGTATGTTGGAGGCACTCGTTGTTTCGAGCAAGCCATCGATTGATGCTTGTTGGTGGTTGGGGGAGTATAAACCTTTACCATTCTGTTTGGGAACTACCTATAATGCATGTAGTATGGACGATACAGCCATCTCATAGGTGTTGCGTTGACAGCGAAAGTATGGCACTCAAAATGTTATTCAATCTCTATTTTAAAATCGAGCTCTGGCACCTCTACAAATCCCTGCTTCCCTCTACGAAGGGCCTATCTATTTACTTTTATGTTGAGTCATCACCTTCTTATTAAAAGCACCCGCTGGAGAGCACACTATCATTTGCGTTCATTATTATTGGTTCATATTGTGTATGACTTGACTGGATCTCTTTTACCATGAATTACAATGTTTGGTCAGTCCTTGATCTTTAAAGGTGCTCTGCAGTTATGTTTTGCGGTCTCAAAAAGGGCTAGCGAGATACCATTTTGTTATATCATTTTATGATTGTTTTGAGAAAGTGTTGTCATCCGAGTTTTATTATTATTGCTCGCTAGCTGATTATGCTATTGATATGAGTAGTTGTGAGACCTATGTGTTATCGTGAGTATGGTTAGTTCGTAATATTTGCTGAAACTTGAATGCTGGCTTTTCATGTTTACACCAACAAGAGCAAACAGAGTTTGTAAAAGTTTTTCTTTATCATTTTCTGTTTATCAACTGAATTGCTTGAGGACAAGCAAAGGTTTAAGCTTGGGGGAGTTGATACGTCTCCAACGTATCTACTTTTCCAAACACTTTTGCCCTTGTTTTGGACTCTAACTTGCATGATTTGAATGAAACTAACCCGGACTGACGTTGTTTTCACCAGAACTGCCATGATGTTGTTTTATGTGTAGAAAAGAAAAGTTCTCGGAATGACCTGCAAATCCACGGAGGCACTTTTTGGAATTAATAAGAATTTCTGGGTGAAAGAAATACACCAGGGGGCCCAGGGCCTGTCCACGAGACAGGGGGGCGCCCCCCCCCCCTAGGGCATGCCCCCTATCTCGTGGGCCCCTTGGACCTCCACCGACCTTAACTCCAACTCTATATGTTCCGTCTCGCGGAGAAAAAAATCAGAGAGAAAGTTTCATCGCGTTTTACGACACGGAGCCGCCGCCAAGCCCTAATCTCTCTCGGGAGGGCTGGTCTGGAGTCCGTTCGGGGCTCCGGAGAGGGGGCTTCGTCGTCGTCGTCATCATCAACCATCCTCCATCACCAATTTCATGATGCTCACCGCCGTGCGTGAGTAATTCCATCGTAGGCTTGCTGGACGGTGATGGGTTGGATGAGGTTAACCATGTAATCAAGTTAGTTTTGTTAGGGTTTGATCCCTAGTATCCACTATGTTCTGAGATTGATGTTGCTATAACTTTGCTATGCTTAATACTTGTCACTAGGGCCCGAGTGCCATGATTTCAGATCTGAACCTATTATGTTTTCATGAATATATGTGTGTCCTTGATCCTATCTCGCACGTCTATAGTCACCTATTATGTGTTATGATCCGACAACCCCGAAGCGACAATAATCGGGATACTTCTCAGTGATGACCGTAGTTTGAGGAGTTCATGTATTCACCATGTGTTAATGCTTTGGTCCGGTTCTCTATTAAAAGGAGGCCTTAATATCCCTTAGTTTCCGCTAGGACCCCGCTGCCACGGGAGGGTAGGACAAAAGATGTCATGCAAGTTCTTTTCCATAAGCACGTATGACTATTTACGGAATACATGCCTACATTACATTGATGAACTGGAGCTAGTTCTATATCACCCTATGTTATAACTATTGCATAATTATCCATCACTGATCCATTGCCTACGAGCTTTTCATATATTGTTCTTCGCTTATTTACTTTTCCATTGCTACTGTTACAACTATTACAAAAACCCAAAAACATTTATCTTTATTGTTGCTACTGTTACCATTACTATTATACCACTTTTGCTACTAAATACTTTGCTGTAGATACTAAGTTATCCAGGTGTGGTTGAATTGACAACTCAACTGCTAATACTCAAGAATATTCTTTGGATCCCCTTGTGTCGAATCAATAAATTTGGGTTGAATACTCTACCCTCGAAAGTTGTTGCGATCCCCTATACTTGTGGGTTATCAATCGCTACGCGACACACACTCTAATTCAAATAACTAACTACGTGACACACACTCTAATTAAAATAACTAATTATGTGACACACACTCTAATCCATGTTAGCGTGGGTACCGTTTCGTTTTTTTTTCAAATAACTCCTCATTAATTAATTTATAGTACTCCCTCTGTTCACTTTTATAAGACCTTGAAGACATTTTAGACAATGTGCAAAACAGTTCATTTTAAGTTGTCTGAAACGACTTACAAAAGTGAACGGAGGGAGTATCTCATTTTGAATGACTAACTATTGCATGGAAAACACGGGCATGGTAATACATACAGATTCGTTTGCAAATGAAAGAAGATTCGTTTGCATTCTCAAATGTAGGCGCACCAGGCGGACCAGGGTCGTGTCGGGGTGGATGCTGCTTCGGTGCCTTAAGGCACCGAAGCATAGTCCTGCCGGGGTGGTCACGTGTGTCGGACGGACGCGTAGCACCCAGCCACCCACCCCCACCCCCACCCCAAAAAAAAGGACGATGACAAAATAAGTTTGCTTTTTCATGTTTTGGATTGAAATATCTGGCGGCCCCAATTCCAGCCCTGCAAAATCTCTCTTCTCCACCGTCCCCTTCCGCGCCCAGATTGCTCAAATCCCTAATTCGCCGCCAACCCAAGCAAAGTTTGAATCGCCCCTCGTCTCGTCTCTTTCCCCACTGTTCCCCACCTCTGTGCCGGACGACGACGACGGTCGCGCTTCACCACCACACCGGAGCTACCTCATCTACACCCTCGTCCACCGCACCGGGTGGTCCACCGACAACGTCGGCCACCGCAACCGACGTGCCTCACAGACACCGAGTTCCACCGCATCAGGTGTGCTTCACCGACGCCGTCTCCCAGCTCACCGGGGCTACTTCACCAAGCACATCGTCGCACCTCCGCCCCCCGAGGCCGTTGGGGCTTCACCAACGGTCTCGTCCACCACATTGTAGTGCTCTGCTACCACTCAAGATCTGTATCTGTGCGCGGCCAGCCAATGCCAGCACATCACCCTCAACGGCTCTGAAGTGACCCGCACTCTAGCTAGGCGAGCATGCCCAAACACCGGCCCGAATTAGGTATCCACACATCACTCCCTTGTGCACTGTTCCGATGATGTTTGGATATCCTTTCACTTCTCTCTTAGATTACACGCCTATGCAACTCTGACTTAACTCTTATTTCTTCTGGAGATATCATCTGAAACAAGCAAATCCATTTTTTAGCGAAGCATGACGGCGCTACGGGATCTGGTACACATCCTGCACACTCGTATAACCTTGTAAGTATCTGTCCTCCGGTACAACATCAAGGTTGATTCCTCTTATTTGATCAACCATTCGCCGTGTCAAAAATGCAGAGGGGGGTGCAAGGAGCACAAGGCCTGCACATCCAAGCAAGTGGTAACATGGACTTGTACATGGAACATCCCAAGTGCAATTAGAGCTGCAGTGAGCCTGTACAACGAGTAGCGTAAGTCCTTGCATTTCATTTAATTCGTACTGGCATTCGTGTATGATTTGTGTGCAGTGGCTGATCCACGAATTCAAGTTACTAGGGGCGAACATTTAACTTAAAAAATACGAAGGCACTTGCACTCCGGAAATCAACATAACTTGAGAAATGTGAAGCTACATGCACTTTGAAAACCAGCTAATGATCCAAAGTAGTTCAGATTATAAACACTAAATGATGCAAGCACCAAAAAACACAAAATGCAACATGGTGTACAAGGACTACAAACATGGTCTGTACCTGCTTGAATTATTCGTTCTCTGGCTGAAAATATCGAAGTGTAATTGCACGTATAACCATTGCGTAAACTGCATATCAATATATCTATCCTGCACAAGTATGCCAATAGTTTCAAACAACAAATTAGAAAAGTATTTATGCTATGTTGTCATGATACAGGGACTTTCTAGTAGATGGCCTCGACGTTTCCTCAAGCTATGAAAATGCACTATAATTTGCTTGTCATCAATGCCTGCAAATCTCTATCTCTCTCAACATAGTAGATCATCATTAGACACTAAATCCTTTAATGAGCTTGCAAAATGCTTGCATTAGATCCCTCATTAGACACTATATGTTCGTCACCAGGAGCATGTAAAATGTTTGCATCAAATCCTTCATTAGCAGTCTATTCATTAGACACTTCAGGCTCAAGAACAACACGAGCTTGTATGTTTGCACCAGAAACTTGATTAGATACATCAGATTTAGTCAGTTCAGTATTGATTGGGGGAGTTATAAAATAAGTAGAAATTGATTTCATTTTCTCATAGATTCCCTACATATAAGCAGTTTTACAACACCGTCAGATTTAACTATTGGCCAGAAATTGAAGAGTTGAATTAGATATAATCAGGGATGTGATGTACCTGCTCGTTGCGCATGCTACTCTTGCAAGCTGTGACTGTCCATTTGCGCAAGCTCGATGCCATGCCCGTGTTGCCGCCGCTGCCTCCCACACAGGCTACACCCAGGGTTGGACCTTCATCTTCTTGTCCTTCCGTTCGCTTGAAGCCCGGCGATCGCCCTCCAACGAGGGCGTGAGGAAGTGCTGTGTCGGTCTGTCCAGCAGCGGCTAGGTTAGAAGTGAACCAGACTGGAGGCTGGAGCGAGTGAATTGGGATTGTTCCTGCTGTCGATCGATATGGGAGGCGCTCGTTTGGGCCGCGAGCCTGCTATAGGGCCTGCCTTGCACTTATGTTATTGGCCCATCCAAATTGAAACATTTTTCTTCATTTTTTACATTGTCTGCTCGTGCGTTGGGACGAACAAAACTAGCATGGGCCAACCTGGACGACTCAAACTAGGTGCGCACTTTCCAGCCACCTGAGGCGGCCGCCCATACCAGCCCATATGGTGGCGTCGCCCCTTTTTGCGTGTATGATTGGATAGTGAAAAATATTTCAGTGGCGCTTTTGATTTACCCACATAATGGTTGAATTGCTTGTTTCTATGAACTGAGTTAGCCAATAATGTGAAGGATGCCAGTCTTTTCATCCTATTGTAGATTGCTTAGATCTCGATATGCCAAAAGTAATCACATGAAATATACAGTAAAAGTCAGTGTGATGTGTATGGCTACAACTAGTCTGACTACACGTACTCATATAACATATCAAGGACGCACCATCTTACCAGATTAACCATTCGACTTACCCATGCAGTGTGGGAAGAAAGAAGTATTGGGACTGTGTATCCAAGCAATTGATGCCATGGATTCCTTCGTACAACCTTGTAAGCGAAAAAGAAGTTGCAGTGTGCCTGTACAAAGAACTAGCGTAAGTTCAGTTACCTGCTTCTCAGAATTTTAGTTAGCCACTTATTGCAAAATTGTTCAATTACGTTGCTTGGCTTAATTTAGTTTGCTACTGATTACATAATGCCACAACCTGTTAATCATATTGTAGATTGCACCTATCTATGTGTTTGATACTTACTGTTAAGAATTACCTGTTTGCCTTAACTTAAATATCTACTTGTTTGTTTAACTGCTTTGCTGCTGCAACATCAGGTCACAATGATGTTAATAACTACTTTTCAGCATCCAATTGAAACTCTTTAATTATTTGTTTATTTAACTGGTTTGTTGTTATAACTCCCAGTTGAGATGTTTTGCTAACTTCAACTTTTCTGAATCCAATCGGAACTTTAATGGCAAAACAGGTTAGCCCAAGATCAAAGAGCGAAGTCCCCATGGACGTTGCATCATCCCACAGCAGTAGCACCGGCCCAGTCGTGCATTATGAATTGCCAACTGTTGATGCTCTAGAGGCTAAACTAGTGGTAGAAAGAGATTCTGCTTCTGCACATAGAGATGAAGTTGACATGTTGAGGAAGCAAACAACACAATCACAAGCAGTACTCAAGAAAACCATTAAATATTTGGTGGATTTCAAAACGAAGCAAGCTGAGACTAACCAGATTGTTAAGGTCCTGAAGGAAAAAAGGAAATTAAATTCGTACTTGGTAAATCATAGGTGAAATGTTCTTTCCATCATTGAATAACCTTTGTGTTGTCTGTTCATGTAATCAATCAAACCATTTGTTTTAGAGATCATGTAATAATTGTTTTTTTTTGGTTTGTAATTTTATTTGAGCACAATTCTGTATTAATTGATAGGACTCAGAGACATTTCATTTGGATTGATGTGCCAGACCTACAAATATGCCAATCGGGTTGAATGTGCATTCAGCAATAGTAGTAGTATAGATGGACCATAAGTGGCACGCATCGGAAAGGGCCAAGACGCTGGCTAAAAAAGGATGTTGTTGTAACAAAAAAAAGTACAGCGGCCTGGCTTATGTATGTTAGTTGATATTATTGATCCATATACTCTATAAGTGTTTATATGTCTGTTAGTTCTTTACATTCTTGGTTGATTGACTCAGTATTTGAATCTTGATACATCGCTTGTGTACATATCTAAATGGGAGTACACATTATGCTGCATGTGACATTTGAGTTGGACATAAAGTGTTCCAAATATTCGAATTCACCTTAAACTGGATTCTAGCTTCTGAATTTGAGTATCGGCATTTGTAAACCATATTCATATATGACAATGGAATACATCTTTGTCGTCCTTTTGAAGATATATAAAAACACATAGAATGATTTATAAAGATTCATATGGGAATACAAAATGGATTCGAATTTAGTTGCCAGGGTAAACGTGGATGCTTATTGTCCCAAAATTCGGAAGAAGCGGCAAAATGTCCACTCCCATGTCGGCTGCCCGAAGCCAAGTGTTTGGGAGATGGAAATTACTGTCTACCCATTACAACAATCCATCGGCCCGATTTCCACTTCTCTAAATAGGGGTAGGTTAGTAACTTCAATTAGACGTGACACGACCACCTCTGAGCCCATTCCGACACGGTGGGCGTCAAACATGGGCGGAAAAACATATTTGATTCAAGCTCGTCCGAAAGACCTCTGTTTCTCCCTCCATTCCCCATTCATCACGGTGGGCGGCAAAACAAACTCGACTCGGCCGAAATCGATGTAGGCAAATATTTTCAATAGGGGCAGGTTTGTAACTTCACTCAGACGTGACACAACCGCCCTACCTATCAGCCCCGTTCATACACCGTGGGCGCCAACCATGGGCGCCAACCACCCTCTCCTCATCTGAAATCTCTCTGGGCAAATATTGGCGAGATGCGAGATTACCGTCCTATCCCCAACCGATGAGACGTCCAAATTTCAAACGGGGGCTAAGTTCGTAACTTTCCCATATTTTAGACAGGCGCGTCCCAAAAACATGGTTCCCCGTACCTCTCCCTCCATTTTCCCATTCATACACCGTCCGCATTAGAACACCCCATCCCCACACCAGCCTCCGTCCTCCACCCCATCCATCGCCGCCGTCCTCCACGACATCCATCTCCACCATCCTCCACCATGCCGGAGCGCCTACCAAGACCACATCGTCCACTGCTAGAGATGGGCATTTCTCATCCACGGCGACGGACCAATAGCCTTGCATCGCGTCCTCTCGCTTCATCGGTGTTGTCGTCCTCTTTGTCGGGGCTGCTCACATGACCTTCTCTTCCACCGCAACGGGACTTATCCCTCGATGCACCCGTCTACCGTCGCAGATCTGCTTCAATGCCAACGACAGCCATCGCACCCCCGATGCCTACACGGCGCCGCAAGAGAGGTGGTACTTCATATCTCCTCAACTTTTTGATCTCAACCAGAAAATAGATCTTAACTAGGTTACTATACTTTCTTTTCAGCTCTTAGAATTTAGTTCTTAGTTCGAAGCAAACAATGGATGCTAAATACAATTTCTACGGTTTGCAGCTTCAAATCTGCCATGGCACAGCCATAATACGGTTTAATTGATCATGCTTAGGGTTTAATTGATCATGTTGGTTCCGTGGTGGTTTCTTTAATAGAAATTGGAGGGGAAACCCTCTTTTGCTAAAAACATATGCTTAGAGTTTCCCCCTTTTATGATCACTATACGATCAGAATACGTGCTTCGTGTCATAATAACACTGCTCCACCCATCAAGCTAAACAAGCTTAGTTGTTCAAATACGAATCTGATATTATTAAAACAGAGTTGTTCAATTGGTCAGCTAAATGTTCCTAAATTAGTTTCGAAAATGCATGTTCACCGCTCGGGTGTGTATCTCTACAGGGTTCCCACAGTGGGCCAGTCCACCCTGGGATTCTGGGTCATCCCAGGCCCCGATTCCCCTCTGTTCTGCTGCGCGCTTCCGATCTCTACTCGCCCCCAGCCGCCTGCCTCGCCGGCGACTTGCCGTCCCCGGACGGCATGACTCTAGGAGGAGACGCCGGACTAATAAGAGGCCAGGAGCCGCTCGCCCAATAGCGTCACCGCTGCCCAGGCGCGCCGCCGTGCCTACCTTCCCAATATGTTCAAGGCTCAGGCGTGCAGCACCCACCAAGCCAACCCGATTTATCCTGAGATACATCCTCAACACTCAGCAGCCACTCCTCATCACCCATTTTCTAATTGATTCATTACTCATTTGGTAGGACTGTCATTAGGGTTTGTTGTGTGCTCAGTGCTACCTACACTTACCTACACTTAATGGTTCAGATGTATTTCGGTAATCATTAGTACCTCTAAAGTTTACAAGGTTTTCAAAATTCCGGCCCTCGGAATAGACACTAGTCATTTTGGATTGTTGGTCGTAGTGACATTGACCCAGATTACTACTGCAAGCCAGGTTTGTTGACAAGTTTACTTGTCTTTCTTACTCATTCGATATAATATCCAATTATTCACGTCGATTAGTTGCAAACAATAAGTGCTAGACAAACTTCTTCATTCAGATTTTGGACGGTCTCTTACTGTAGTTACAATTCTGCATACTTGTCCTAGTAAGCTCACAAGTAAATGATTGATTCACTACATCTATGCTTGCCTTGTCATATTTGTTGTCAATATTCTTTTAGGGTGGACCACCCTGTTTCTAAATACTGGAACCATAGACATGAGTGAATAGTATTTCTCTATGTGATCTCTTCCATCATGTGTGGGCAACAAACACTGCATTGTATAGAAAGAAAGTGTAATTTCCATCTTTTACATAGGTTTCGATCTTTTACATGGAATACAATATGCCTACTTGCTTTGTGTCGCACTACCAACACTCCACCCTTGAAGCTAAACATTATGCCACTCATAATTGCTTAGTGTATTTGTTCAAATACGAATTTCATATGATTCTAATGTTCCTACTTCAGTTCTGAAATGTGTGCATGCCTGTTATAGAGACATAAGGGGGTTGTATTTCTGTGTGTGGTCTGGTCAGCATGGTTGGGGAGGTGAACTTTGCATATGCATGAGTTTATAGGGAGACACTCTCCAAGTTGAATCCGCAATGCATTCCATAGATAATCTGACTACTTTTTATGTTTTCATGAATCTCAAATTCTGAACAGCATCATAATGATTATGATCTTGCGCGCATGAAAAGAATAAAGCAGAACAATGCCATGGCTGTCAAACTTGGCATTAAGGGACTGAAATCAAGTCTGGATGCAATGCAATGCAAACGCTCTCCACCTACAGATTCATGCTCAGAATATGATCCTAACAGTGATTCTGAGCTAGAGGGAGACCTAAGTCAATGTAGCTCCCTAGTGGAGGAGTCAGAGGAAGACTCCCTATCGTATTCACCCATCAAGGTACTTGCTCTAACTTTCCAAGGTTACATTGCTCGCACATATCTTTCAACTGATGCTTTGCATTGCTTCTACTTTGTTGAACTGCCATTAGCTTAGTTTACACATCTTGTATGTGAATACGCCCTGCCTATCCATTTTCAGTACATATTCCATCTGTCATCATACCATATTTATCCACTCAAATGTTGTTCTTGTGTATCAGACGTTCAAAAGGAAGAGGGTGATTGCTGATCGTGGAGGAGCACAAGCAAAGTATTTGGAAAAGGTAGTGGCACCTGATAAATCAAATAGCCCATTAGGTATAGTTGCAATATCACCTGACCCACAAAACACCCCAACTCTAGCAGACTCTAGCCCTACTACACTGGTCATTTCTGATGCCCCAACTCAGTAGACCCCAACTGCAGCAAACAATATGATTACGCCAGTTGACATAGCACCAGCTATACGATGCAAAAACCCCATTCCAGCAAAGAGTACACCAAATCCAGTTGCCAAATCCCTTTTCGAACCAGAGTGAGCCCCAATTGCAGCAAATAGGACCCCTGTTCTATTTCTTCCCAGTTTAGAAGACGAAGCTTATGTTGTTGTTAGGAACTTTGTGCGCATCTTTCCTTCATGGAAAGATTATACCGCAGACACAGAACAATTTTCAGTCTTCCTCTGCAACTTACGTGTAAGTAATATACTAATGTTATTCATGGTCATTACTACATATGTTTCTGCTGACAGAAGACACAAGATTTCATTCTTTTAAATAGGCGAGGAGCAAACCGGATTGTGATGACGAGCAAGGGTTGGTTGCGCTTGCGCTTTTCAAGCACTCGTTGATGAAGTATCGTTCCTACCTAAGGCAAGCGCACTTCGATGGCAAGCCTCTGAATGAAATTTCTATAAAGTCTCCGGTGCTACATTTATCCGACGGTGACTGGAATAATCTTGTTACACATTGGTCCCGATTGCAGCGTAAGGTACTGTCTATGATATCACATCATAATTTGAACTACATTTCTGCATTTGCCTTAATGTCTCACTTGTACGAAAACTGTTAGCAGAAGAACATTTGTTCTCAAGGGACCACAGAATCTCGCAACTATACTGCACACTACGCTGCAACTATACCTCTTGTGAGTACCTCTTGCCCTGTATGACCATACTTACTTTCACAGCTGTTTGATTATGTAGCATCACTGCACATGTTAGCCTCGTAATCGTCCATTTGGTGGACATTATACGATCCGTATGGACTCTTACATAAATTTAGAATCAACCCAATGCTTTTGAAGAGGTTTAGCTCTGCAGTCCTCTTGTAAGGACTGAACGTGGTCTATCACTGTACTTACATTAATAGCTACTCCCTCCGTCCCATAACATAAGAACGTTTTGTACAATACACTAGTGTTCAAAACACTCTTGTATTATGGGAAGAGGGATTGGTTCATTTTGTAGCATTCTGCATCTTATCTCCCTCGCCCACCATTTACTAAAAAAGATTAGATCTATATTTAATCTTACCAACAAGTAGAATACACAAACAATGCCAGTGCAGAAGTGTAGCCCATTGCTCTTGTCAGTACATTTTGTCCTGTAACACTTATACTTCCAGGGATTGGTAGTTGGTTATGTAGCACTAATCTGCATCTTATCTTCATTATCCTCTATCCCTTCCACTATTATCATATCTATAATTACTCTCTACAAAATGTAGAATACAGGCAATGCTTATGAAGAAGATTTTGTGCTGAAATTCTTGAGTTATCCTTCCCTTGACATGGAGAAGGGCATTATAAAGCCGGTATTAACTGTTAATGTAAGCCAGTCCTTCTAAACCCTTTATCCTTAACTGCTGTTTAATTTGCTCATACTCCCTATCTATAATCCAGTGTGTGGTGAAGCAGCCCACGTTTGCACCTTGTCATCTCCTGTTTTATCTTACTGATGTGGCTGATGATATGAACAACATGCCATGCACATTATCCAAAATAGATACAATGATTTTCTTTGCCCTTCATCTATGCTTGTTATGTTGACATGGTAATCCAGTAGTGTGGTGAAGCTCCCGGCATTATGAACAATGCCAAATTATGCTATTGATATTTTGAACTTACTCTTTATTTTCTAATTTGAAATTGGATGGAATTGACAGCACAGTTATCATCTTTGTTTATACACGTGCAAAACCTATCATCTCTCTGCTTTGTTTCAGGGTGATATGCCTGATGGCATGCACAAGTCTGCTGAAGGCTGTGAGACAAACCCAACATATATTGCAGCAAAGAAGGCAAAACATCTTGAAGATAGCGAGACAACCCCAAAGTCTTGTCTTGGTGCAGTGTTCAAGTTACTTCAGACTAACAGTCAGACAAGCTCACAGAATTTGTTGTCTGAATCAGTTCGACTTCTTCAGTCTCAAGTTCTAGCAGAAAGGCATTCTGCAACTCAACTTCGACTTGAAGTCCTATCTCTAAGAAAGATTGCGGAGAACACCAATGAGAACCTCATCGCTAAACAGCTACACCTAGAAGCTATGACCGACATGCTAGGCCGGTCTCACAGCCTTGCTCAACAGCTTGCACAGTAGTTTCCCCGCAAGGCTAACCTTTCTTGAACTGTCTTGGAAGTGGTCTCGGTTCAGTATTATTTTGTTACGCTGCAATGGTGCCCAGTTTTTGTAATATGCTTCTTCGTTGCACTTTATGATCACTGGTGGGGAACTTCGATGCCTAGTGGATGTAATATACCTTAAATCCTTTATTGTATAGTTTTGGTTTATTCTTAGTTACTATGCCGTAATTTCTTTATTGTATAGAGTAGGTTTGTTCTTAATTCCTACTAGTTACTGCCATCATTCGCTATCTGAAAAAAATCAGATGTAGTCGAGCGGGCCGAAACATTCGACTCTAACGGGCTAGGTTTTTAGCGGGCCACAATTGGGCCGGCCTGCGTCTTTCTTGGGCCTGAATGATTGGGGCCTTCACACATTGCGCCAGGCCCAAACTTACACCTGCCTATATTTTAGTTGGCCCTTTTGTCGACCCAACGCTTAGTTTGGCCCAGGTAGCGTTGGGCCATTAACAGGCTGAATATTGTACTGGCTTGTTACGGCCGAGATGAAACCACAGGCCTTTAGCAGGCCAAAATGCATGTTGGGCCTCAATTTTCACTAGTCATCGACGGGCCTTCAGCAGGCCAAAATGTAGACCGGGCCTTTTTGGGCCCAGTTAGCTCACGGGCCATTACCAGGCCAAAACATATCTCGGGCCTTAGTTGGCCCACTGATATCATGGGCCATTAAGAGGCCGAAAGCTTAGTACAGGCATCAACGGGCCAAATTACGCACAGGCCTTTAACAGGCCCAAAGTCACGTTGGGCTTAATTGTTGCCACCTTTAGCACGGGCCGTTAGTGGGCCCGATTTCCCGTCGGACCATATATGGCCCATGGGCAGAATGGGCCATTCCCAGGCCAAAAGTCACACCGGGCTGAAATGGGCCCATGTCTACATCAGGCCTCTAATAGGCCAAAAGTCACTCGGCTGTAGTTGGGCCCAAATATTCGGTGAACAATTAACGGGCCAGAACTGGCTTCGGGGCGCAAATGGGCCCAAATATTGGGCGAACAATTAACGGGCCAGAACTGGCTTCGGGCCGTAAATGGGCCCAAATATTGGATGAATAATTAACAGGCCAGATCTGGCTTCGGGCCGTAAATGGGCCTTTATTAAGTAGGCCGTTATTGGGCTGGCCCACTAGTACCTGATTAAGTACTACGGGCCTTTGACTGGGCCGGCCTTTTTAACCTATATGGGCCTCGGTTGGGCCCAACCACGTGTCGACGTATCATAGGCATGTATCCTCCAATGGACGGGCAACATCTGGCCCACTAACGAGCTGACAGGTGTTCCCTTCGGCCAATCAGAATTTTACACGTGGAAATTTCCCATTGGTCAGGGCTGTTAACGGGTTATCGGATCCAAAATCCGACTTGATAGCTTAACGGCGTTCTGTTATGGTGGATGCCACATGTCGGTCACCCTTGACGAAAGCACTTCTGTGACGCGCGATTTATTGTCATGGAAGTGCACACTTCTGTGATGATAATTTTGGTAATGTCATGGAACACTTCTACGACAGCACAGGTATGACTATCTTGATTCTGTCATAAATTCGCCATGGATGTACATGCATGACAAAAAACGCGACCTACTGTGACAAACACGTATCATCATGGAAGTGTATTTTTTTGTAGTGCATTGCCCCTTCTCTCTTTTTCTCTCATTTTTTTATTTGGGCCTTTCTCTTTTTTTGGCCTCTTTTTTTCGTCTGGAGTCTCATCCCAACTTGTGGGGGAATCATAGCCTCCATCATCCTTTCCTCACTGGGACAATGCTCTAATAATGAAGATCATCACACTTTTATTTACTTACAACTCAAGAATTACAACTCGATACTTAGAACAAAAATATGACTCTATATGAATGCCTCCGGCGGTGTACTGGGATGTGCAATAAATCAAGAGTGACATGCATGAAAGAATGAACGGTGGCTTTGCCACAAATACAATGTCAACTAAATGATCATGCAAAGCAATATGACAATGATGAAGCATGTCATAATAAACGGGACGGTGGAAAGTTGCATGGCAATATATCTCGAAATGGCTATGAAAATGCCATAATAGGTAGGTTTGGTGGCTGTTTTGGGTAAGGTATATGGTGGGTGTATGGTACCAATGAGAGTTGCGTGGCACAAGAGAGGCTAGCAATGGTGGAAGGGTGAGAGTGCGTATAATCCATGGACTCAACATTAGCCATAAAGAACTCACATACTTTTTGCAAAAATCTATTAGTTATCAAAACAAAGTACTATGTGCATGCTCCTAGGCGGGACAGATTGGTAGGAAAAGACCATCGCTCGTTCCCGACCGCCACTCATAAGGAAGACAATCAAAAAATAAATCATGCTCCGACTTCATCACATAACGGTTCACCATACGTGCATGCTACGGGAATCACAAACTTTAACACAAGTATTTCTCAAACTCACAACTACTCACTAGCATGACTCTAATATCATCATCTTCATATCTCAAAACAATCATAAAGAATCAAACTTCTCATAGTATCCAATGCACTTTATATGAAAGTTTTTATTATATCCCTCTTGGATGCCTATCATATTAGGACTAAATTTATAAGCAAAGCAATTTACCATTCTGTTTAGAGACTCCCAAAATAATATAAGTGAAGCATGAGAGTTCATCAATTTCTATAGAATGAAACCACCGCCGTGCTCTAAAAATATATAAGTGAAGTACTAGAGCAATATTGCCTAGCTCAAAAAATACAAGTGAAGCACATAGAGTATTCTAATAAATCACGATTCATGTGTGTCCCTCTCAAAAGGTGTGTACAGAAAGGATGATTGTGGCAAACTAAAAAGCAAATACTCAATCATACAAGACGCTCCAAGCAAAACACATATCATGTGGTGAATAAAAATATAGCCTCAAGTAAAGTTACCGATAGACGAAGACGAAAGAGGGGATGCCTTGTGGGGCATCCCCGAGCTGAGCCTCTTGGTTGTCCTTGAATATTACCATGGGGTGCCTTGGGCATCCCCAAGCTTAGGCTCTTGCCACTCCTTATTCCATAGTCCATCAAATCCTTACCCAAAACTTGAAAACTTCACAACACAAAACTCAATAGAAAATCTCATAAGCTCCTTTAGTATAAGAAAATAAATCACCACTTTATGATACTATTGCAAACTCATTCTTTATTTATATTTGTGTAATATATCTACTATATTCCAATTTTTCCATGGTTCATACCCACATAGATTCATCAAAATAAGCAAACAACACATAGAAAACAGAATCTGTCAAAAATAGAATAGTCTGTAGCAATCTGTAACTCTCGAATACTTCTATTACTCCAAAAATTCTGAAAAATTAGGAGGACCTGGGAAATTTGTGTACCAGTCAAGAGCAAAAAGAATCTGATCAAAATCACGTTTCAATAAAATCCAGGAAATTATTTACTGGGCGCAAAAGTTTCTGTTTTTCAGCAGGATCAAAACAATCCCAAAGGTCTTACTTGGCACAAACACTAATTAAACACAAAAGCGCTAGATGAATTATTCTAAGCAAAACAGGAAAAAAAGCAAAGAACAAAAAATAAAATTGCATTGCCTCCCAACAAGTGCTATTGTTTAACACCCTTAGCTAGGTACAAAAAACAAATAGATCTAGGTATAATTGTAGTAATGATAAGGCAGATGTCGAAATTTCATCTCATACTCCCTTCGTTTAGCAGCAAGTTTTCTTTGTGGTAAGAAAAAGTAATCAAAAGGGCTAAATTTAATGGGATAAGAATCCCCAAGATCAAGCTCGGGAGGAATTGGTTCCTCCTTTGGCCCTTCATATTGTATAACCAACTCATTATTGTAAGCGTTCTTTTGGCAAAAAGTCATGAGCTTGTGTCGAAGAGAGAAACCCAATCTGTTGTTTTGAATAGCAAAATTATCATTAAGCTCAGAAATCTTATCAACTAAAAAATTGGTAGGGACCCTCTTTCTTAAATTTTAATTATAAGCAACATGATCTAGAGATCGTAAATGCATTATGTCCTCTTGGTTAAAGAGAATTCCCTCTATGGTAGGAAGACCGCCATCTACTTTATAATGCACAAAAAATTCACTAGCTTCTTTCATAATAAATCTAAACTCATGTGCTAGAAGTATAGTGGCGACGCGCTTAATAGAAGAATGCTCAATATTAGAAAACTCTAGAAAAATCCTTTGTATGGATGGATGCAGATGAACAAATTGTCTTTCAAGTTCAGCTACGAGCAAAGTATAGCATCCACAAGACTACTAGTTTTATGGTGAATAGATCCAACTAACGTGGGTAACGCACTGGCACAAGTAAATAAATCTTGAATAACCCCTTTTGCAATAATATTGCCACTACCTATGTGAAGTTTTTTAGTGTGCAAAATAGTAGATTCTTCACGAGGATTAGTAGTAGCAAAAGCATCAAAGTTTCCCCCAGCGTTACTACTATCCTTTTCGGCGATAAGCTCCCCAATTTCAGACATCGTGGCAACAAACCAATCTAGCAAACAAGCAAACCAAAAGCGAACAAACAGGACGAACGAAAGAGGGGCGAAGAAAAGGCAAATCTTTTCGAAAATCATTTTAGAAGTGGGGGAGAGGGAAACAAGAGGAGAATGGCGAATAATGTAATGCAAGAGATGAGAGTTTATGATGGGTACTTGGTATGTCTTGACTTGGCATAGATCTCCCTGGCAATGGCGCCAGAAATTCTTCCTGATACTTCATGAGCTTGCGTTGGTTTTTCCCTTGAAGAGGAAAGGATGATGCAGCAAAGTATAGATAAGTATTTCCCCTAGTTTGAGAACCAAGGTATCAATCCAGTAGGATACAACGCACAAATCATCGAATGCCTGCACAATCAATCAAACAAACTTGAACCCAATGCAATAAAGGGGTTGTCAATTGATACGTCTCCAATGTATCTATAATTATTGATTGCTCCATGCTATTATATTAACCGTTTTGGATGTTTATGGGCTTTACTTTACACATTTATATCATTTTTGGGACTAACCTACTAACCGGAGGCCCAGCCTGTATTGCTGTTTTTTGCCTATTTTAGTGTTTCGAAGAAAAGGAATATCAAATGGAGTCCAAACGGAATGAAACCTTTGGGAGCGTGATTTTTGGAACGAATGTGATCCAGAGGACTTGGAGTGGAAGTCAAGCAACAGCCAAGGCAGCCACGAGGGTGGAGGCCCCCCCCTATTGGGTGCGCCCTCCTATCTCGTGGGCCCCTTGGGTGTCCACCAACCTACTTCTTCCTCCTATATATACCCATGTACCCCGAAAACATCAGAAGCGACCACGAAAAACTATTTCCACCGTCGTAACCTTCTGTATCCGCGAGATCCCATCTTAGAGCCTTCGCCGATGCTCCGCCGGAGGGGGAATCAATCACGGAGGGCCTCTACATCATCTCCAAGGCCTCTCCGATGAGTTGTGGGTAGTTTACCACAGACCTTCGGGTCCATAGTTATTATCTAGATGGCTTCTTCTCTCTCTTTGAATCTCAATACCATGTTCTCCTCGATCTTCTTGCAGATCTATTCGATGTAACTCTTTTTGCAGTGTGTTTGTCGAGATCCGATGAATTGTGGGTTTATTATCAAGTTTATCTATGAGAAATATTTGAATCTCCTCTGAATTATTTTATGTGTGATTAAGTTATCTTTGCAAGTCTCTTCAAATTATTAGTTTGGTTTGGCCTGCTAGATTGATCTTTCTTGCAATGGGAGAAGTGCTTAGCTTTGGGTTCAATCTTGCAGTGTCCTTTCCCAGTGACAGCAGGGGCAGCAAGGCATGTATTGTATTGTTGCCGTCGAGGATAAAAAGATGGGGTTTATATCATATTGCATGGGTTTATCCCTCTACATCATGTCATCTTTCTTAATGTGTTACTCTATTCTTTATGAACTTAATACTCTAGATGCATGCTGGATAGCAGTCGATGTGTGTAGTAATAGTAGTAGATGTAGGCAGGAGCCGGTCTACTTGTCACGGACGTGATGCCTATATACATGATCATGCCTAGATAATCTCATAATTATTTGCTTTTCTATCAATTGCTCGACAGTAATTTGTTCACCCACCGTAATACTTATGCTATCTTGAGAGAAGCCACTAGTGAAACCTATGGCCCCCGGGTCTATCTTTTATCATATAAGCTTTCAATCTACTTTTATTTGCATCTTTACTTTTCCTATCTATATTATAAAATACCAAAAATATATTTATCTTATCATACTATCTCTATCAGCACTTTCGCAAGTGGCCGTGAAGGGATTGACTACCCCTTTATTGCATTGGTTGCGAGTTTTTGTTTGTTTGTGTAGGTGCGTGGGACTTTTGAGGAGCCTCCTATTGGATTGATACCTTTGTTCTCAAAAACTAAGGGAAATACTTACGCTACTATTGCTGCATCACCCTTTCCTCTTCAAGGAAAACCAACGCAAGCTCAAGACGTAGCAAGAAGGATTTCTGGTGCCGTTGCCGGGGAGGTCTTCGCTCAAGTCAAGACATACCAAGTACCCATCACAAACTCATCTCCCTCGCATTTACATTATTTTCCATTTGCCTCTCATTTTCCTCTCCCCCACTTAACCCTTGCCTATTTATTCGCCCTCTCTTTCCCAATGTCCTCTCTCTTTCGCATGTCTTTTGTTTGCTCATTGTCATGGCTAGTCCCTTATCTGCTCCTATGTCTCCCGAGTTTGAAGTTCTTCACTTCAAGCAAAGGCAAGGAGAAAACTTAAAAGATGCTTCGTATAGGATGATGGAATCTTCTCGTAATTTCACCCTAGAGGTAAATTTTAGAATCTTGCTTCGCAATTTTTATGTTGGGCTAAATATGTCCCATAGACAACTCTTGGATTGCATTGCCAAAGGATTTTTTATTGAAATTGATCTCAGTATTGCGCATGAAATTATAGAGGGAATAGTGGGAACACTACCTCAAAAAGAGGGATCTCATCCTACCCAAGAAGAAACACAAGTATTTGAAAAGATTTGCGAAGTTACAAAAATCTTACAAAAGTCTCTTGAACCTCTTAAGAGTGTTAGCGGAAATCTTCACCGCATGAATATGTTGATTACTCTTTGCAATAAGCGGTTGGATTCTTTAGATCTAAAATTTTTCGAGTATGAAGGGAAACGTAAAGAACTGCCCGGATTCAAGCATGACTCCGCTAAAAAACTGAAAATCAAAGATGGCACTACTTAGATCTATCCTCGCTTTTATGACTAGCTAGGGGCGTTAAATGATAGCGCTAGTTGGGAGGCAACCCAATTTTATTTGTGTTTTTTGTTTTTGCTTCTGTTTAGTAATAAATTTTTGCATCTACCTTCTGTTTAAATGTGTTTTTATGTTTTAATTAGAGTTTGTGCCAAGTAGAACCTATAGGATAACCTATGGTGATAGTTAATTTGATTCTGCTGAAAAACAGAAACTTTGCGCACACGAAAATAATTTTAGTAATTCACAGAAACATGATTTTACATTGATTATTTTTGCTGTAGATCAATAGATAAATTTATCAGGACTTCCTAGTTTTGTAGGATTTTTAGATTTCCATAAGTATTCGAGAGTTACAGATTGCTACAGACTGTTCTGTTTTTGACAGATTCTGTCTTTCGTGTGTTGTTTGCTTATTTTGATGCATCTATGGCTGGTATGTAAGGGTATGAACCATAGATAACTTGGAATACAGTAGGTTTAACACCAATATAAATAAAGAATGAGTTCATTACAGTACCTTATGTGGTTGTTTTGCTTTCTTTCACTAAGGGAGCTTATGAGATTTCCTGTTGAGTTTTGTGTTGTGAAGTTTTCAAGTTTTGGGTAAAGATTTGATGGACTATGGAATAAGGAGTGGCAAGAGCCTAAGCTTGGGGATGCCCATGGAACTCCAAGATATTCAAGAATAGCCAAAAGCCTAAGCTTGGGGATGCCCCAGAAGGCATCCCCTCTTTCGTCTTCGTTTATCTGTAACTTTACTTGGAGCTATATTTTTATTCACCACATGATATGTCTTTTGCTTGGAGCGTCTTGTATGATATTAGTCTTTGCTTTTTAGTTTACCACAATCATCCTTGATGTACACACCTTTTGGAGAAACCCACTTGATTGGAATTTATTAGAATACTCTATGTGCTTCACTTATATCTTTTGAGCTAGATAGTTTTTGCTCTAGTGCTTCACTTATATTTTTTTAGAGCACGACGGTGGATTGATTTTGTAGAAATTGTTAGTATCTCATGCTTCACTTATATCATTTTGAGAGTCTCTTAGAACAGCATGGTATTTGCTATGGTTATAAAATTGTTCCTAGAATGATGGGCATCCAAGTTGGGTATAATAAAAACTATCATAGGAAGTGAATTGGATGCTATGATCAATTTGATACTTGATATTTGTTTTGAGATATGGAGGTAGTGATATTAGAGTCATGCTAGTTGGGTGATTATGAATTTAAAGAATGCTTGTGTTGAAGTTAGCAAGTCCCGTAGCATGCACGTATGGTGAAAGTTGTGTAACAAATTTGAAACATGAGGTGTTCTTAGATAGTGCATCCTTATGAGTGGCAGTCAGGGACGAGTGATGGTCTTTTCCTACCAATCTATCCTGCTAGGAGCATGCGCGTAGTGCTTGGTTTTTGATGACTTGTAGATTTTTGCAATAAGTATATGAGTTCTTTTTGACTAATGTTGAGTCCATGGATTATACGCACTCTCACCTTTCCATCATTGCTAGCCTGTTCGGTACCGTGCATTGCCCTTTCTCACCTTGAGAGTTGGTGCAAACTTCGCCGGTGCATCCAAACCCCGTGATATGATATGCTCTATCACACATAAACCTCCTTATATCTTCCTCAAAACAGCCACCATACCTACCTATTATGGCATTTCCATAGCCATTCCGAGATATATTGCCATGCAACTTTCCACTCTTCCATTTATCATCATGACACGCATCATCATAGTCATATTGCCTTGCATGATCATGTAGTTGACATCATATTTGTGGCAAAGCCACCATGCATAATTTTTCATACATGTCACTCTTGATTCATTGCCCATCTCGGTACACCACCGGAGGCATTCATATAGAGTCATATCTTGTTCTAGTTTTGGGTTGTAATTCATGAGTTGTAAATAAATAAAAGTGTGATGAGCATCATTATTAGAGCATTGTCCCCAAAGAAAAAAAAAGAAAGGCCAAAAAAAGGCCAAATAAAAAAAGAGAAAAAAAATAAAAACATGCCAAAAGAAAAAAAAAGAAAGGCCCAAAGAAAAAAAGAAGAAAAAAATAAAATAAAAATAAAAAGGGGGCAATGATACTATCCTTTTCCACACTTGTGCTTCCAAGTAGCACCATGTTCTTCATGTAGCGAGTCTCATATGTTTACCACTTTCATATACTAGTGGGAATTTTTCATTATAGAACTTGGCTTGTATATTCCTATGATGGGCTTCCTCAAAATTCCCTAGGTCTTTGTGAGCAAGCAAGTTGGATGCACACCCACTAGTTTCTTTTGTTGAGCTTTCATACATTTATAGCTCTAGTGCATCCGTTGCATGGCAATCCCTACTCCTCATGTTGACATCAATTGATGGGCATCTCCATAGCCTGTTGATTATCCTCGTCAATGTGAGACTTTCTCCTTTTTTGTCTTCTCCACACAATCCCCATCATCATATTCTATTCCACCCATAGTGCTATATCCATGGCTCAAGCTCATGTATTGCGTGGAAGCTGAAAAAGCTTGAGATTAGTTAAGTACGAAACAATTGCTTGGCTTGTCATCGGGGGTGTACAAGATAGGAGCATTTTTGTGTGACGAAAATGAAGCATGGCCTAACTATATGATTTTGTAGGGATGAACTTTATTTAGACATGTTATTTTGAGAAGACATGATTGCTTTGATTAGTATGCTTGAAGGATTACTATTTCTTATGTCAATATAAACTTTTATTTTGAATCATTTGGAGCTGAACATTCATGCCACAATAAAGAAAATTACATTGAGAATTATGCTAGGTAGCATTCCACATCAAAAGTTCTGTTTTTATCATTTACCTACTCGAGGACGAGTAGGAATTAAGCTTGGGGATGCTTGATACGTCTCCAACGTATCTATAATTTTTGATTGTTCCATGCTATTATATTACCCGTTTTGGATGTTTATGTGCTTTACTTTACACATTTACATCATTTTTGGGACTAACCTACTAACCGGAGGCCCAGCCCGTATTGCTGTTTTTTTTTGCCTATTTCAGTGTTTCGAAGAAAAGGAATATCAAACGGAGTCCAAACGGAATGAAACCTTCGGGAGCGTGATTTTTGGAACGAACATGATCCAGAGGACTTGGAGTGGAAGTCAAGCAACAGCCGAGGCGGCCATGAGGGTGGACACCCCCCCTACTAGGCGCGCCCCCTATCTCGTGGGCCCCTCGGGCGTCCACCGACCTACTTCTTCCTCCTATATATACCCATGTACCCCGAAAACATCAGAAGCGACCACGAAAGACTATTTCCACCGCCATAACCTTTTGTATCCGCGAGATCTTGTTTGCGAGTTCTTGTTTGTTTGTGTAGGTGTGTGGGACTTTTGAGGAGCCTCCTACTGGATTGATACCTTGGTTCTCAAAAACTGAGGGAAATACTTACACTACTTTTGCTGCATCACCCTTTTCTCTTCAAGGAAAACCAACGCAAGCTCAAGACGTAGCATCAATCCCTTCACGGTTACTTGCAAAAGTGAGATCTGATAGAGATAGATAAATGATAAAGTAAATATTTTTGGTATTTTTGATTTATAGATCGAAAATTGAAAGATTGCAAGAATAGTAGATCGGAAACTAAAATTGTAGATCGAAAACTTGTATGATGGAAAATAGACCTGGGGGCGATAGGTTTCACTAGAGACTTCTCTCAAGATAGAAAATAATACGCCAGGTGAACAAATTAGTGCCGAGCAATTGATAGAGAATTGCAAAGTTATGATGATATCTAAGGCAATGATCATGAATATAGGCATCACGTCTGTGTCAACTAGACCGAAACGATCTTGCATCTACTACTATTACTCCACACATCGACCGCTATCCAGCATGCATCTAGAGTATTAAGTTCATAAAGAATGGAGTAATGTATTAAGTAAGATGACATGATGTAGAGGAATTAACTCAAGCAATATGATGAAAACCCTATCTTTTTATCCTCGATGGCAACAATACAATACGTGCCTTGCTGCCCTACTGTCACTGGGAACGTACACTGCAAGATTGAACCCAAAGCTAAGCACTTCTCCCATTGCAAGAAAAACCAATCTAGTTGGCCAAACCAAACTGATAGTTCGAAGAGAATTACAAAGATATCAAATCATGCATATAAGAATTCAGAGAAGATTCACATAATATTCATAGATAAGCTGATCATAAATCAACAATTCATCGGATCTTGGTAAACACACCGCAAAAAAGTATTACATCGAATAGATCTCTAAGAACATCGAGGAGAACATGGTATTGAGAATCAAAGATAGAGAAGAAGCCATCTAGCTACTAGCTATGGACCCGTAGGTCTGTGGTAAACCACTCATGCTTCATCGGAGGGGCAATGGTGTTGATGTAAAGACCTCCATGATCGAATCCCCCTTCGGCAGGATGCCAGAAAAGGCCCCTAGATGGGATCTCATGGGTACAGAAGGTTGTGGCAGTAAAAAAGTGTTTTTGTGGATGCCTCTGTTGGTTTGGGGATGTATGGGAATATATAGACGAAAGAATTAGGTCAGGAGGTGCACGAGGAGCCCACAAGGGTGGGGGGCACGCCCTCCGTCCTTGTGGCCGCCTCGTGGCTCCTCCGACTTCATCTCCAAGTCTCCTGGTTGTCTTCAGGTCCAAGAAAAATCATCGCGAAGGTTTTATTCCCTTTGGACTCCATTTGGTATTCCTTTTCTGCGAAACTCAAAAATAGGGGGAAAATAGGATCTGGCACTGGGCTATAGGTTAATAGGTTAGTCCCAAAAATAATATAAAATAGCATAATAATGCATATAAAACATCCAAAACGGATAATATAATAGCATGAAACAATGAAAAATTATAGATAT
Organism: Triticum dicoccoides; assembly: GCF_002162155.2. Classification (NCBI taxonomy): domain Eukaryota; kingdom Viridiplantae; phylum Streptophyta; class Magnoliopsida; order Poales; family Poaceae; genus Triticum; species Triticum dicoccoides. The sequence continues at coordinate 373,284,626 of NC_041381.1, read as the reverse complement.
GTTGGAGACGTATCAGATACACAGGAATTTCATCTAGTCACTTTCATCATGTTGGTTTGATTCGTGTTCGCTACTTTGATAATTTCATATGTGGGTGGACCAGTGCTTAGGTGTTGTTCTTACTTGAACAAACCTCCTACTTATGATTAACCCCCTCGCAAGCATCCGCAACTATGAGAAAAGTATTAAGATAAATCTAACCATAGCATTAAACTTTTGGATCCAAATCGTTCCCTTACGAAGTAGCGCATAAACTAGGGTTTAAACTTCTGTCACTCTAGCAACCCATCATCTAATAACTACTCCACAATGCATTCCCTTAGGCACAAATATGGTGAAGTGCCATGTAGTCGACGTTCACATGATACCACTAAGGGAATCACAACATACATATCATCAAAATATCGAACACATGTCAAGTTCACATGATTACTTGCAACATGACTTCTCCCATGAACTCAAGAACAAAAGTAACTACTCACAAATGATAATAATGCTCAAGATTAGAGGGTTACTAAATAGCATAATGGATCTGAACATATAATCTCCCACCAAATAAACCATATAGTAATCAACTACAAGATGTAATCAACACTACCAGTCACCCACAGGTACCAATCTGAGGTTCTGGAACAAAGATTGAACACAAGAGATGAACTAGGGTTTGAGATGAGATGGTGCTGTTGAATATGTTGATGGAGATTTCTCTCCCAAAGATGGGAGAGTTGTTGGTGATGACGATGATTTCCCCCTCTTGGAGGGAACTTCCCCCAACGGAATCGCCCCGCCAGAGGGCAAAAGTGCTCCTGCCCAAGTTCCGCCTCGAGACAGCGGTGCTTCATCCCAAAAGTCCCCTCTTGATTTTTTTTTCTAGGTCAAAATGACCTATATACAATAACATGGGCACCGGAGGTGGGCCGGGGAGGGCACAACCCGCCAGGGCATGCCTAGGGGCCCAGGT
>NC_041381.1:373261560-373283443 GCF_002162155.2 Triticum dicoccoides | reverse complement strand
ATTTGCTCCATTATTTTTCATATATTCCCAAACAATTCTCCATAAATTTTCAGCTCATTTGGAGGTATGCAGAATAGATAACTCTGACATAGCTTTTTCAAGTCCAGAATTCCAGCTACCGGCATTCCCCCTCTTTGTGTAAACCTTGCATATTATGAGAGAAAAGGCATTAGAATTAGGGAAAATTTTCTTTTTGCCACTCTAGATTTTGCCAAATTTCCTTGTGCCACTCTATATTTTGACATTTCACTTTTGCCACTCTTTGTTTTTGACAATTATCACAATTGCCATTTTGTGGCAAAATCAAAATAATTTTATTTCATTTTTGCCACTCTTAGCTTTTGATAATTATCACAATTGCCACTCTGAAAATTTTGCTTTTACCATAGGAATGTCAATTGTGATAATTGTCAAAAACTAAGAGTGGCAAAAGTGAAATGTCAAAATCTAGAGTGGCATAAGGAAAATTGGCAAAATCTAGAGTGTCAAAAACAAAATTTTCCCTTAGAATTACTCCAAAAACCATTATTATGCATAAAAACATTATAAATAATAGGAGGAAATCATGATGCAAAATGGACGTATCACAGAACCATCTCAGTAACAACAAATATTTTGTAGTAATTGCAAGCAAGTCTTTTGTTGTAGGGAAAAAACTGCTTTTCGCAAAAACTTAATCTTAGAGCCCCACAACTAAAATTTCATATAGTGATAGCATTTATTTATTGTTATCCCTCTATGACTTGTCGGCATATTCAAAATGCTGACCTACACGACTGCAACGTTGAAAGATCGTAGATGTCGCCTAGAGGGGGGTGAATAGGCGCTTTAAAATAAGTACGGTTTAGGCTTGAACAAATGCAGAATAAACCTAGCGGTTAATTTGTCAAGCACAAAACCTACAACAACTAGGCTCACCTATGTGCACCAACAACTTATGCTAAGCAAGATAAACAACTAAGTGATAGCAAGATATATAACATGAAACACTATGGCTATCACAAAGTAAAGTGCATAAGTAAAAGGGCTCGGGTAAGAGATAATCGAGGCACGTGGAGACGACGATGTATCCCGAAGCTCACACCCTTGTGGATGCTAATCTCCGTTTGGAGCAGTGTGGAGGCACAATGCTCCCCAAGAAGCCACTAGGGCCACCGTAATATCCTCACACCCTCGCACAATGCAAGATGTCGTGATTCCACTAAGGGACCCTTGAGGGCGGTTGTTGAACCCGTACAAATGGCAACCCTTGGGGGCGGTCACCGGAACCCGTCAAATTACTCGGGGCGATCTCCACAACCTAATTGGAGACCCTGACGCTTTCCCGGAGCTTTACACCGCAATGATTGAGCTCGGTACACCACAAACCGTTTAGGGCGCCCAAGCACCCAAGAGGAACAAGCTCAAGGGTACCAAGCACCCAAAAGTAATAAGCTTCTCAACTTTTAACTTCCACGTATCACCATGGAGAACTCAAACCGATGCACCAAATGCAATGGCAAGGGCACATGGAGTGCCCAAGTCCTTCTTTCCCAAATCCCACCAAAGAAACTAATGCTAGGGAGGAAAATGAGAGGAAGAACAAGAAGGAGAACACCAAGAACTCCAAGATCTAGATCCAAGGGGTTCCCCTCACATAGAGGAGAAAGTGATTGGTGGAAATGTGGATCTAGATCTCCTCTCTCTTTTCCCACCAAACTAGCAAGAATCCATGGAGGGATTGAGAGATAGCAAGCTCGAAGAAGGTCAACAATGGGGGAAGAACTCAAGCTAAAGGGATAAGGTCCAATGGGGAAGAAGAACCCCTTTTATAGGTGGGGGAAAATCCAACTGTTATTCCCATTCTCAGCCTGCAGCGCACAGCACTATCGCTCTAGGGAGTGGTACTACCGCTGGCCGCAACGGTACTGCCGCTCAGCCCCGCGATACTACCACTGGGACCTTGCACAGCGCCTACGGGAGAAGGAACAAAGATGAGGGCTATTGTGCAGCACTAGTAGCGGTAGTAGGGGAAGTACTACCACTCCTACTGCCGCTGCTACTACCGCTGAACCCGATACGAGACACGCAGGTCTTGAGTAGAGGCGGTACTAGCACGGAACCGAAGTCGTACTACCGCATGTGGCCATGGGCGATACTACCGCTGTGAAACAATGGTACTATCGCTTCTGGCTTTTAGCGGTATCGCCACTCCGGGGCCGCGGTACTACCACTGGCGCCTCCCAATGTCACTTCCAAGCAAAACAGATGCTCAAGGAAAACCAGAACTACCACAACTTCTGCAAATGAGCTTCGAATTGAGCAAACTCAAGCTTGTTGGATAGATGACGACGAGTAGCATAGTCGTTATAGTAAGAAGAGGCAGGGGAGGTATGCCTAAGATATAGAGGAGAGAAACCTCCAAAAGAGAGGAACCGGCATAACCTCCAACATCCAAAACTTCATAGAAGATGCATGTGAACTTTGTTTTTGATGAACTTGAGCTTGTCATCAAGATGACCATAAGCTCTAAGACTCACAAATAGAACCTGCAAAAACCCGTCATCAAGATGACCATAAGCTCTAAGACTCACAAAGAGAACCGACAAAAACCCCAACATCGAAAACATCATAGAAGATGCATGTGAACTCTGTTTTCGATGAACTCGAGCTTGTCATGAAAATGACCATAAGCTCAAATATCACAAGGAGAAGAACCAAACAAGAACCAATAAATATGATGCAAGGGTGCAATGGTTTGAGCTCTCTACGAACGATACAATCAAGCTACTCATCGAGAGCCCCCCTTGATAGTACAACAATCGATCCCTATAACCTAGTTTCCCAACTACCACCATGAGACCAGTAAAATAGAAAACCTATCAAGGGAAAATCTTTGCCTTGCACATAGTCCACTTGAGCTAGATGATGACGATCTTGACTCCCTCAAGTTGGACCACCTTTGTTGATTGCGTTGGCTCGATGAAGACTAGTTGATTACTCCCCCATACTCCACTATGGGTGAGCCACTCTTTGACATATCTTCACAAGTACATTGACACCAAAATGGACGGCAAGCTTCAAGGATGATCTCTTCGTGATGCTCCACTTGAACTTGCACACCACAATCTTGATGACGATCACCACTTGATGTCATCCTCCATGGGTTGTATGAGATCTTCATGTTGATGCAAACCCATGGAAACAAACCTAACCCCACATAGACTCACACGTAGATCATGGGTTAGTACACAAAGCATAATGGACAATGCTTACCATACCATGGGATCACTTGATCCCTCTCGGTACATCTTGTATGCTTTGTGTGTTGATCAACTTGATTCACTCTTGACATAGTCTTGATCAACCTTGTATCGTGTCTTCTACATGACCACTCTTTGGATAATTCCTTGAATAGCACATTGGTCAACATATAAACTCCTTGAAACAAACAAATGGACTTCAAGAAATTCCTATGGACAAATCCTTCAAAGATAACTCAAGACAACCGTTAGTCCATAGAGATTGTCATCAATTACCAAAACCAAACATGGGGGCACCGCATGTTCTTTCAGACGTCTTATGTTGCAGAGGATTATTCCGACCATGAGTGAGGCTACGATCCATGCTCGGTGATTGCCCTTTGGATTCTGATGGACTCGCATATCGTTTACGCTTCTGCATTAGTTTTTCTCATGAGTTGGCCTTCGGTCGAATATATTTTGATGTAATAAAGACTCTATATGAGATTCGAGTAATAAATCAGGTGTGACTGAACTTTGATATTTTCATCAATGTACTGTGTGTGCCAGCATGATCTTGGGATGGTACAGATACATAGATACTTGACTGTTTTTGGGTCGGGTTGCTACACACCACCATGCCTTGGAGAGACTCGATGTGTCTAACATGGCGTTAACAAAATCGGTTAGAGTGCGGTTCTTTATTTTGACTACCCCATTTGACCGACGTGAATAGAGAGGCATTCTCTCATGGATTATACCATGTTCCACACAAAAATAATCAAATTCACTAGAGAAATACTCTCCACCATGATCGAACCTAAGCCTCTTGATCTTTCGACCAAGTTGGTTTTCCGCTTTAGCTTTATAGATCTTGAAAAAGTTCAAAGCCTCATCTTCTAATTTTAGGAGATACACATGACATTATCTAGTGGAGTCATCAATTGACATCATGAAATCTTTCTTTCCACCTTTTGTCAAAACACATTCATTTCACAAAGATCTGAATGTACGAGCTCTAGTGGTGCAAGATTTCTTGTTTCCGCGGTTGTAAGAGACTTACGAGGTTGCTTAGCTTACACACAAACTTGGCACTTAGATCCCTTGACATCGGTGAAATTAGGGATTAAGTTCAACTTGGCTAGCCTTGTCATGCAACCAAAATTAATATGACAGAGACGTGAATGCCATACATTTGATTCACTATTGTTGCACACATGATTAACAAGTTTATTGCAAACATCTAACAAGGATAGACAAAGCAAGCCTACTTATTCATAGCCTTTACCAACAAAAGTTCCATACTTGGATATTACAAATTTATTCGACTCGAAGACAAGCTTGTAGCCACCTCTACACAGAAGAGATCCGCTAACAAGATTTTTATTGACGAAGGGGACATAATGCACGTTCTTCAGCCGCATGATCTTCCCCGAAGTAAACTTCAGATCGACTGTGCCAACACCATGAACAGAAGCACTTGAACCATGGACAATCAGCATGGTGGAAGTCCCTGTGGTTTGATAAGAAGAAAACATGGAAATATCATCGGATACATGTACATTAGCACCCGTGTCAATCAACCAATCAGGAGAATGACATAATGAAAGAATAGTGAGAAATAAACCATACCCAACATCATTCATGTCAATGTCACCAATGATAACATTGGCGGTCTTGCCGCCTTTACCATGTTGACGCTTTGTCATAACGGTTAGGGTAAGTAGGAGTGCAATGATCAGGATCTCCACACACATGATAAACACCTTTCTTCCGTCAGCCTTTCTCTTGAAGTTGGTGTGTTGTGAAGCCTTATACTTCCCATCAAATTTTGCTTTACCATCAAACTTGCCCTTGTTCTTGAACTTGGGGGGCTGGAAGTTTTTCTTATGCACCAGATTGGCACTAGAACCTCCCTAGATACCTCAAGCACGTGTGTCTTTTGCTCTCGCCTTTTCTTCCACATCAAGAGTACCAATGAGGTCCGGAATGAAAAGCTCATGTCTCTTATGTTTCAGACAGGTAGCAAAGTTCCTCCATGATGGAGGAAGCTTAGTGATGATACCTCCGGCAACAAACTTGTCTAGTAACATATAATTGAAGTGCTCAAGTTATCTAGCAAATGACTATATCTCGTGAGCTTGCTCAACCACGGAGCGCTCATCAGTCATCCTGTAGTCATAGAATTGTTCCATGATGTACAGCTCAGTGCCGACATCTGAGACCCCAAACCTGGCCTCGAGTGTGTTCCACATATCTTTGCCATTGTCAATTAACGCATAAGCATCAACTATATTCTCACCAATAACACTCAAGAGAGCAGCCTTAAATAGGGCATCGGTTTTCTGAAAAACTTGTTCCTGTTGAGGATCAAGATCTCCTTTAGGTTTGCCAAGAGTAGCATCATAGCAGCTCATGGTTTGAAACCACAGAACAACTCTCACACACCACCTCTTATAGTGCACACCATCAAACATAGGAGGCCTCATGGATGCAACAAAACCACTTGGGGTAAATTGCCTATAATAAGGTTTTTGGATTGTTGGAAATATGAGCAATTTACCATATGGTTTAATCCATAGAAATACTAGATAAAACATGACTATTATAGCAGAGATGAAACAAGTCATGTAATCTAACAGAGAGAAGGCAAATAGCATTTGCACATGTAAACTAGAACAGATCATATGTAGAGCAGATACTAGAAGAACAAAATGTAGTAGGTACTCGAACAAAAAGAACATGAACACACTGAGTTGCGGCTGTAGCAGTAGCGTTGGCGCTAACGTTGTTACCCATGTCGTCGAAGAGGTAGTCGATGTCGGGGAAGAAGTCGTCATTGAGGAAGTAGTCGTCGACGTCCAGGGTGTCCGTGATGAACAGGTCAGTGGTCGTGCAGAGCGCTCCCCAAAAATCTTATCACCCTTCTCTCATACAGGACTCAAAGAGGTGGGATTTCGGAGGCCTACTGTCCCGACCTGCGGTGAACGCCACAAGCAGGGATGGGGAAGATCGTAGCAGTAGCTCAGTGCTCTAGAACTCGACGGCGTGAGGAAGGTGTTGTTCTGGTGTGTCTCTCTAGACAGGAGCGGCCTCTTTTATAGGCACAGGAGAAGGAGGCGAATAGGCAACGGCGGGAGGTGAAGCAAGAGGGAGATGAAACGAACATGCAGCAGCCGAAGGGTGCAGTGTTCGTATTCAATTTCCACCATATAAACACTTTTCAGCCCCCGTGTGACCTTTTGTATACCAATCATGCGTGGCAAAAATTTAGACAACGGCTCGGCTCATTCTGGCAACCCGCGCGCGCGTCGTGATGAGGCGTGGCGGGCGGCAGAGGGGGAGCGCGCGTGAATTGCCTCTCTTGTTCTCATCCTCATACATGTGAAGAAACAACTTTCCTTATGAAGAGGTCTGACTCCTACTAGGTGAGCAGTATGGGACTAAACTTTAGTCCCACCTTTTGCCTTGCATGAATGTACTAAGTGGGCCTCTAGGATTTATTAGGAATTCTGAAAATGCTATTGAGATGGCCCGATAATAGACTAAATTCCAGCACATGTGTGACCTGGTAAGAAGAGAACAAAGACATATGAGCACACACATAAATATTGGCATCTGTGTCAATCCACCAATCAGTGAACTGACAAACTGAAAGTACGGTAAACAGATTACCATACCAAGATGTCGCGTTGTCACTGTTACTCATAGTCACATTGATAGACTTGGAGTCTTGTCCTGACTTCTTGTATTTATTCGGGCCTTTGTTTGTCCAATGTTCCTTCAAACCACAAGTAAAGCAGCCATCTTTCTTCTTGTCTCTCTTCTTACCCTTCTTCTTGAAGGTAGTATTCTGTTGGACAGTGTTCTTTCTCTTGAACCCGTGGAAATTCTCCTGCACCACATTGGTGCTAAAAGATACACATGCCCCTTTCACGCGTGAGTCCTTTGATCTGGTATTCTGCTTGAGAGAATTCACGTCTCAAGTGCTTGAGAGAAGTAGCAAAGTTCCTCCAAGAAGGAGGGAGTTTAGCAATAATGCATAATGTGACAAACTTGTCCGGTAAATCACACTTTAGGAGCTCCAGCTCCTTAGCGATGCACCGTATCTCATGAGTCTGGTCCAATACAGGATGATTATCAACCATCCTGTAATCATGGAACTACTCCATAGCGTACAACTCGCTTTGGCATCGGTTGCGCCGAACTTAGCTTTGGTCACACTCAGGCGGCTCCCACAAAGACAGTGGTGGCCTCCCTAAACGTCTTCTCCAGATCAGGAGCAATTGTTCGAGCCACGAGGTGGTCTTAGTCTGCCAACGCTTAAAATGTGTGCTATAAATGGGACCGGTTTCAATGTTGCGAAAAAGATTTGAATCGAAAAGTGTCTCGTGGCAACAGGAGGCGGAGGAGGAGTGGGCGTGTACCACTTCTCTTCTCAAGTTATCAATGGCTAGTGGAAGAGCAAACTTTACAAAGGGGTGTCAACTCTCCTTAACTTGTGAGGTGATACTAAACTTCTCACCACTTATCTTATATAGATCAAAGCCCATCTATTAGAAAACTGCTACGCAGACGACAGTTGCCGAACTCGAAGTATGCACGATGGAGGATTTGACCTTGATGTTCAGGATGCACGATGGAGGATTTGACGTTGATGTTCAGGTTTGCAGTACGAATGAACGGCTTGATGTTGTGCGTCCTCCGAGAATCGTTCGAAAGTTGTCGTGTGTATAGCATCGTTTCATCTATAATTCCACAATCTCTACTTTTGGGGACATGGACTCTAGAGGACATATGATGGTTGCAGGGAGAAGGAGAAAGACATGTTATTTGTCAATCAATACATGATCAAAAATAGAACAAAACACTATGTTTCTATTATATTTTTCATGGCAACACACGGCGTCCAGCTAGCATTATTCGACGAGCAGTCAAATCATTCCAAAATGTTTACAACCCCGTCGGGGCAAGTGATAACTCATGGACGGATAGTGACTGCTCGACATGGCGAGTGCAGGCACGGCACAACGTATGCCCGACGCCTCTCGCGCGCGGGCCGGCCAAACTCGTGGCGTCGCGCGGAACGAAAACTGGCTCGGCCAGAAGGGTTGCCGTTTACTGTCTACGGGAGTACGGGACCCTCGTCCCGCTCGCGCCGGCAACAGATTCGGCACACGGCCAGCATCCCACCACCACGTTTCCACCGTCAGGCCAGCACAGCACCCACTGTCAACAGGCTACGGCATGCCAACCCGTCCCCGCCCGTGCAGCCGTGCTAGGCTAAACCGCGTCCGCCCCACGCGGCTGAGGCAAACGCACCACCTGCCGCCGCGCCATTTATTACCCGGCCGCCTCGCCTCCCACCTTTTCCACTACCCCGCTGCCGTTACCACTCTCCACGAGACCGCAGCCGATTAGAGCCGTTGCTCCAGGAACGCAGCTCGCCCGCACCGCGCCACGCGACAACTCGCTCGCTAGCCCGTACGTCGTGGGCGCCATGGCCGGCTCGCGGCGCGACGCGGACCAGAAGGAGAAGGCCCCGCCGGCGGCGCCGCCGCAGCAGCAGCCGGGGCGCGAGGAGGAGAGGGAGTGGGTGCCGTGGATCGTGCCGGTCTTCGTGGCCGCCAACGTCGCCCTGTTCGCCGTGGCGATGTACGCCAACAACTGCCCCGCGCACGCGCGCGGCGGCCGCGGCGGCAGGAAGTGCGTCGGCGCGGGGTTCCTCCGCCGCTTCGCCTTCCAGCCGCTCAGCCAGAACCCGCTCCTCGGGCCCTCCTCCGCCACGTGAGTGATCCGTCGGTCTCGTCTTCCCAACAATTCGGCTCTCGCCGCTTCGATTCCTTCGATTCAACGAGAGATTCGTCATGTCTTACGCTCCCGGTACATACTGTCGTCTCCAGATTGCAGAAGCTGGGCGCGCTCGTGTGGGACAAGGTGGTGCACGAGCACCAGGGGTGGAGACTCGTGACCTGCATCTGGCTCCACGCCGGCGTCGTCCACCTGCTCGCCAACATGCTCAGCCTCGTGCTCGTCGGGCTCAGGCTGGAGCAGCAGTTCGGATTTGGTACGCGTTCTTCTCCGGAACTGACACTCCCATTACCTGAACATTCTGAACTAACATTTTTTTTTTGAAACGAAAGGGGTTGCCCCCCTGCCCCAACTTTTTATTGAATTCTGAACTAACATTGTTCCCGTGAATTTCGTTGCAGTGAGAGTCGGCGTCATCTACCTCGTCTCCGGCGTCGGGGGCAGCGTGATGTCGTCCCTGTTCATCAGAGACAACATCTCCGTGGGCGCGTCCGGTGCGCTCTTCGGGCTCCTCGGAGCCATGCTCTCAGAGCTCTTCACCAACTGGACCATCTACACCAACAAGGTGGGCGCATCTCCAACCAATTCTGCAGCAACAGTTGGTTCTGAAAATCCGTCAAGTTTCTGACACTTCCGACGTGGCCGGAATGCGTGCAGGCGGCGGCGCTGGTGACGTTGCTGTTCGTGATCGCGGTCAATCTGGCGATCGGCATCCTGCCGCACGTGGACAACTTCGCGCACATCGGGGGGTTCCTCACGGGGTTCCTCCTCGGGTTCGTACTGCTCATGCGCCCGCACTACGGCTGGGCGCAGCGCTACGTGCTGCCGTCCTCCGTCAAGGACGTCGGCCGGAAGTTCCTGGCCTACCAGTGGGCTCTGCTCGCCCTGGCCTCGGTCCTGGTCGTCATCGGGTAAGCAAAGCGGCAACGACATCTCTCTTGTTGAGTTGAGTCTAGGTGGGCTCTCGACTTCCGGTTGACTGATGCTGTCTTGCTGTTGTCCTGCGCAGGCTGGCGGTTGGGATGGCGATGCTCTTCCGAGGGGTGAACGGCAACGAGCACTGCGAGTGGTGCCACTACCTCAGCTGCGTGCCGACCGCCAGATGGAGCTGCGGGAAATGAAATGGGAGCAAGCAACTTCATGGACCTCCATATTACTTCGTTCTTTTCCGCACAGGCATTTTGATGCGCAGATGCTGTATATACGAGTACTGCTATATAACGGATTACACCCCTGGATTTACTCGATGATTGTTTCCTTCGGTTGTTGGACTTGAAAAACGGGGAATATCTTGAATCTTACACCTGCATGTGCCTGACAGCGCGGCTGCCTTTTAAATTTGTGTGCCAAACAGATCCATCTTTATATAATTTACCCAATGATTAATTATCATGGTACAGCTTTGAGATTCCACAAAGCCAAGATAAAAACTGGTCGGTGCAGATTATAGAAATGGCTTCATGTAGGAAATGTTTTAGTATTATTTTCTCCGCACCGAAAGCAAGTGGTAATGAATGATTTCACAGCCAAAGCGATCCGCTGGATAGTCGGCATTCCAGTCGGAGGAGCATACTATCAGCAATTCTTAATTTCTTGTACTGCAGGCGCGGCTGTAGTAGACTGTTAAAAGCGACAGCACACAAACTTCAAATGAGTCTATACGAAAACTCCAAAATGAATGCCAGTACGTAGTACAAAATTAACCACATAGTCTCCGCAAAAGACGTGCATGGCAGAAGTTATATTATCTTTGTGTGCTCTAAAACATACTTAAATCTAGTATCTTAGCTTGAATATGGAAGATCATGACATGAAACACTTGACTATGGCACAAATCATCACTAAAATCTCTCAATGCACCTCAGGTCCAAACCAAGGAGAACTTGTTTTCACACCTTCCTTTCTGCTGCCTTCTGGCTGTACTCGTGCTTGAGGAGGTTCGCCCTCAGAAGCATGGACTTGACATCCCTCTCAAACTCAATGCCAGTCTGCAGAGCACGCTGGAAAGTTCCGTTCCTTTGGTCGGCGTGGCTTGCGTATAGAATCTTGTTGTGCGAGTCGATACGAGCCTGCATATAAATTAAAGAAACGAAAAGATCAGCAAATTAGCTCTGCAGGTGTTGCAAACTTGCAATACATGCTATACAAGGCATCTTTGTTAGGTACCTGTATTTTGTTATCAGTGATAAGCGCTGCCAGCTCTTTCTCTAGCAGGGACACGGAGGTCTGGAAGGCAACAGCCATCAAGTTGAGATCAACAGATATGAATGGGAATGTGTACTGTATGATGGCTTTGTGTCGAATGTCCTTGTACAGAGTTTCTATATGCGCATGCAAATGCATATCCAGCAGCAGGTTTGACTTCAGCTTCTCAAGATATCCCAGACATGACCCATAGCGGCTGGTATTAATTGCAATGAGTTAATAAAAAAGGTGTATAAAGAATAAAAATGTATGTTTATGAAGAAAAAAGGCACGGCACAGTAAAAAACAAAGGAATTAATAATCTACTGCACAAATGCATAAGCAACATCATCGGGTAGAAGGTTCAACACATCTCATAATAAATCCAGCTACAATGTGAGAATCCAGGTGAATAAATAGACAACTGAGGAAACTATTCCTTATTAGACAACAACCACCAAAATGTGACAGGTTTTAGTTGGTTCAGTTGTTATAGTTTATCCACCAGTCAATGACCACATCGTATCAGTGCAAGTGACAAGCAAGGTTAGCAACTGCTGTCTTATTAGATGTGGAAGGAATGACAGCATGACCTCTCTTTTCAAATTCATAATTCCGCTATAAAGTTATGGCATCCACTGTAAAGAGTGGGCAACATGGTTTGAGCATGGGTGCACAGGGTGCTCGACGGAATGCCCAGCTAACTGAGGCAACTGCTTGGCCCAGAACGTGGCCTTTGAGATGTCTCACCGAAAATCATTTGAAATTTATTTTACCTGACTAATGAACAACTGAAGTATGCTCTCTTTCAAGTTTAAAAAAAAAACATCACTTACAACAATCAGAAACTGCCAGAGCATGTTAACAAAAGATACAACATCATCATTTATATCATTGGCTTCACAAATAATTGAAGATTTAAAACACCAAAGAACAGGAATGCCCAGAAGTGGCTTGGTACTTATCTATTTGGAAGAAATTTACCATCTGGATAATGCCGCTTTGAGCACCAGGCTAAAATGACTATTTTGGGTCCCCGAACTTCCATTTTTGTGTCAAATTTTTTCCAGATAAAACGTCAATTTAAGCAAAATTTTATGCCACAATGTGTGGAACTAGACCACCTGCCTATGATGCAAAGAACTTTTTTTAAGGCAAGGTGCAAACTGGGACCAAAATGATCCCTTGAACTGGGAGTAAATTTGGAGTATCAAACTTTACCCTGTTTGTAATACTGGACCAACTGTATACTACTAAAACACTGTGAATGAGCTATAAATTATCCTGCTGCTGACATCACGATCCCTCTAAACATGTAAAACAAGACTCATTAAGCAACCATACATTTCATATGCTTAATTCACCCAAAATCCCCATCTATCATGTAGAAGACCAGAGCTCCTACAATATCGTTCATAATACTCTTTGCTATAGGACCAATAGATTAAAAAGGAACTTCATCCCGCAGAAAAATATACAGTTCAATAAAGCATCAAGGGAGAAAATTAATTGCAGCAGTTGCATCCTAGATTCCTAGTACCTTGCATAAAAATCATTTACCAGCTCCCTTACTTCAGGCACTAACTCCAAAAAATTGCGAAAATTGTAGTTGTCAATAACTTTGCTCTGTATCAAATGAGGAAATTAATCTGGTTTAGACAGAACAATTAACATAAAATATCCATGTGAAGGGAAAAAATAGTTCAGGCAAAGACGAACCTTCAGCTCTGAGCGATCAAAAGAAGCAAGCGCGCATAGTGCACCATAGACAGCAACATCTTGTGGAGCTATAACTTCAGAATAGTTGCTCCTTAGCTCTGATCCTGTCTCTATAAACTTCAGAAGGGGGAACACTTTTAATCCCGCAGTCAACTTAACAGTTCTATTACTATTATCAAGTGTGAGTATGAAATAACTAACTGAATAAAAAATGGCATCTTTGATATGTGGTTCTTCACAAAAGAAGTTGGTAGGTACCAATTACTGGGCTTTATCTCCAGCCCGAAATAGAAATTGATATATCTTTAGCATAATGAGTTTTGTCGTGAGAAAAGGACGAGGGAATACATATTTACTTAGTTTGTATATAAATTATCCAGATTTCCTGAAAAGGGAGTAACAAACTGACAAACATAGCAGATATAGTAAAGTTAGGGGATCCCTTTACTTGTTTCATTTCCTTACTTCTAATAAACCACAGGTTACAATAATATCACTGCCGAAATCTCCAATAGCACAACTGTTGCAATTTTAAAACACACCAGCTATTCGAGCCAATGTAGTGGAACAGTTCAAAGTTCCAACAGATTAAATTTGCATGCTTCATGAATCCCTGATAAACAGATGTAGCAACACGAAATACTAGGATAGAAACAATAACAAGTAAAGGAGATTCTAGTGCACTAACCTTCCGGGCAGCAAGTTTGTACTTGTTTGTTTCCATGTAGGCTAATCCAGCAGCAGCTCGCAACTTGGCGGCAGTAATAGGATCCATATCGTCTGGGGTCTGCTCCGCCTTGATGACATAATTTGACACGTGCATAAATTGCCCCAGCTCAATGCTAACAAGTATGACATTCAAGCACATCTGAACAACATGCTTGGAGGTCGTGCAGTAATCGCGGGTCCTGATATAGCTCTTGAAGGCGTCTGAAAGGTGGCCTTGAGCATAGTGGAAATCACCAAGGTCATTGTAGCCCATCCGAATACTCTCTTTGATCAGATTGGTCTGCAGGTAGAATGATTTCAGAAAACACGCCAATGCGTCGCTAATTGCGTCAAGCAGAAATGGCGACAGTGCAACCCTAAAGCAAACAAAAGGGAGCGAAGTTTAGGGTTTCCGTACCCTGTAGACATTGAGCTCGCTGTCAAGCTTATCCTTGCGCAGCAGGGCGCGGCGCTCGACGGCGTCGGACCAGGCCTGGTCGGCTGCGTAGCGGGGGCCGAGGCGGCCGGCGATCTTGGCGGAGACGTCGCGGTGGAGGGCCGTGTCCTCTCCCTTGAGGGCCCAGTCGTAGGCCAGCCGGAGCGCATCCAGCCGCATCTGCTCCGACCCGCACTTCTCCGCGATGAAGAGAAGCCGCGCCACGCGCGTGCGCCCCGAGTACTGCGCCGCGTACGCCTCCACGTCGAACTGGTCGCCGGACACCAGCGCGTGCGAGGATTCGCCGCCGTCCGCGGACGCGGGGGCGGTCGGGAGCTCGTCCTCGACGTCCATGGCGTTAAACCCTAGAGAAACGGCCGGGCGGAAGCAAGGAGCGGGGAGGCGACGGCGAGATAGAGGTACACTTGTTTGAATCGAAATGAGAAGTTGAGGGGTTGATCTGTAAATCCGGGCAAAATTGACAATTTTGACGTGTGGACGAAAACAATTCACCAAGTGAACTGGTTCGAAAAAAATACACACAGCTGACCGTTTTTGTGTGGCGCCGACACGCAGACGCCGCACCCTATTATGCAGCGCCTTGCTCTCAGGCGTTGCAGGCTTGGCCAATGTGGCACCCTCAGGGCCCGCACCCAGCAGTGCAACGCCTCAGGGCTAGGCGCCACACCTGTAAAGTGCAACGCCTAACCCATAGGCGCTGCACGATGACTTAGAGGCAGCCGCGCCTAGCCCTCTTTCCACCCACCCCAGTTACAGAAACGACGCGCCCACGGCTTCCTCCTCTTCTCCTATCTCTCAAATTCTTCGGATCTGACGATTTGGTCCGAGAATTTCTTCACCAATCCATTCTAGAAGATACTCTCCTCCGATTCCCTTCTTTCTATCCAGAAAATGTATCTTATTTTGAAGATTTGTGGAACCCTTATTTGATTGGATTAGAATCTTGCATGTATATAGATTTGTGGGATTTAAGATTTGTAGATGATTTGTAATTATTTTGTAACCCTAGTTTAGTTTATTTCTATTAAAAAGATATGCTTCTATGTTGAAAACCTAGGTTGTTAAGATGAACCTTACACATGTCTAGATTGTGTTGATATTCTTTTAGATGAGTTAGATGAAATCCTATATTCGTATTGACAAGAATGCTTTGCATACATAAGTTGAAATGTTATTTACATGACACCATTATAGAACCATATATTGTTTTGGATGCATATGTTTTTTGTGATGATTATTGGCATGCTTTGATTGTAGATATTACATTATTATTCAATTTTCCTTTTAGTTTGTACCGATTGTAGGTGTGTTTTTTGTGTTGATTGTTGGCATGATTTGATTAGGAAGCGTAGGGAGTTAGCTAACGTATGTTTTATTGGGGAACGTAGCGATAATTCAAAATTTTCTACGCATCACCAAGATCAATCTAGGAGATTCTAACAACCAGAGAGAGAGAGAGGAGGAGCATCTTCATACCTTTGAAGATCGCTAAGCGGAAGTGTTACTAGAACGCGGAGGATGGACTCATACTCGCGGCGATTCAAATCATGGAAGATCCGATCTACGCCGAACGGACGACGCCTCCGCGTTCAACACACGGACAGCCCGGGGACGTTTCCTCCTTCTTGATCCAGCAAGGGAAGATGATAAGTTGAGGGAGAGCTCCGGCAGCACGACGGCGTGGTGGTGGAGCTTGTGGTTCTCCTGCAGGGCTTCACCAAGAACTACGGAGGAGGAGGAGGAGGAGGAGGGAGGGAGGGGATGCGCGAAGGGAAGGGATGTGGCAGCCCCTCTCACCCACCCACCCCACTATTTATAGGGGAAGGGGAGAGGGGGCCGCCCCCCTTAGATATCTAGGGGGCAAGGGGGGAGCTTGCCCCCCAAGTTTGGTGGGAGGCGCCCCCACCCCCTAGGGTTTTCAACCCTAGGCGCCTTGGGCCCTTGGGGGCGCACCAGCCCACCAGGGGCTGATTCTCACCCTTTGTTCAGCCCACTAAGTCCCCCGGGGCAGGTGGCCCCACCCGGTGGACCTCCGGACACCTTTCGGTGGTCCCGATACAATACCGATAACCCCCGAAACTATTCCGCTGACTGAAACTGGACTTCCCATATATAGATCTTTACCTTCGGACCATTCCGGAACTCCTCGCGACATCCGGGATCTCATCCGGGACTCCGAACAACATTCAGTAACCACATACTAATTCCCATAACAACTCTAGCGTCATCGAACCTTAAGTGTGTAGACCCTACGGGTTCGGGAATCATGCAGACATGACCGAGACATCTCTCTGGCCAATAACCAACAGCGGGATCTGGATACCCATGTTGGCTCCCACATATTCCATGATGATCTCATTGGATGAACCACGATGTCGGGGATTCAATCAATCCCGTATACAATTCCCTTTGTCAACCGGTATGTTACTTGCCCGAGATTTGATCGTGTTATCCCAATACCTCGTTCAATCTCGTTACCGGCAAGTCTCTGTACTCGTTCCGCAATGCATGATCCCGTGACTAACTGCTTAGTCACATTGAGCTCATTATGATGATGCACTACCGAGTGGGCCCAGAGATACCTCTCTGTCATACGAGTGACAAATCCCAGTCTTGATTCGTGCCAACCCAACAGACACTATCGGAGATACCTTTAATGTACCTTTATAGCCACCCAGTTACGTTGTGACGTTTGGTACACCCAAAGCATTCCTACGGTATCCGGGAGTTGCACAATATCATGGTCTAAGGAAATGATACTTGACATTAGAAAAGCTCTTAGCAAACGAACTACACGATCTTGTGCTATGCTTAGGATTGGGTCTTGTCCACATCATTCTCCTAATGATGTGATCCCATTATCAATGACATCCAATGTCCATGGTCAGGAAACCATGACCATCTATTGATCAACGAGCTAGTCAACTAGAGGCTCACTAGGGACATGTTGTGGTCTATGTATTCACATATGTATTACGGTTTCCGGTTAATACAATTATAGCATGAACAACAGACAATTATCATGAACAAGGAAATATAATAATAACCATTTTATCATTGCCTTTAGGGCATATTTCCAATAGTCTCCCACTTGCACTGGAGTCAATAATCTAGTTACATTCTGATGAATTGAACACCATAGAGTTCTGGTGTTGATCATGTTTTGCTCGTGGAAAAGGTTTAGTCAACGGATCTGCGACATTCAGATCCGTATGTACTTTACAAATATCTATGTCTCCATCTTGAACATTTTCATGAATGGAGTTGAAGCGACACTTGATATGCCTGGTCTTCTTGTGAAACATGGGCTTCTTGGCAAGGGCAATAGCTCCAATGTTGTCACAGAAGAGAGTCATCGGGCCCGACGCATTGGGAATAACTCCTAGGTCAGTAATGAACTCCTTCATCCAGATAGCTTCATGCGCTGCCTCCGAGGCTGCCATGTACTCCGCTTCACATGTAGGTCCCGCCATGACGCTTTGCTTGCAACTGCACCAGCTTACTGCCACACCATTCAAAATATACATGTATCCGGTTTGTGACTTGGAGTCACCCAGATCTGTGTCGAAGCTAGCATCGACGTAACCCTTTACGACGAGCTCTTCATCACCTCCATAAATGAGAAACATATCCTTAGTCCTTTTCAGGTACTTCGGGATATTCTTGACCGCTGTCCAATGTTCCATGCCGGTATTACTTTGGTACCTTCCCACCAAACTTACGGCAAGGTTTACATCAGGTCTAGTACACAGCATGGCATACATAATAGACCCTATGGCTGAGGCACAGGGGATGACACTCATCTTTTCTCTATCTTCTGCCGAGGTCGGGCATTGAGTTGTGCTCAATTTCACACCTTGCAAAACAGGCAATAACCCCTTCTTGGATTGATCCATATTGAACTTCTTCAATATCTTATCAAGGTATGTGCTTTGCGAAAGACCGATGAGGCATCTCGATCTATCTCTATAGATCTTGATGCCTAATATGTAAGCAGCTTCTCCAAGGTCCTTCATTGAAAAACACTTATTTAAGTAGGCCTTTATGCTTTCCAAAAATTCTATATCATTTCCCATCAATAGTATGTCATCCACATATAATATGAGAAATGCTACAGAGCTCCCACTCACTTTCTTGCAAACGCAGGCTTCTCCATAAGTCTGCATAAACCCAAACGCTTTGATCATTTCATCAAAGCGAATGTTCCAACTCCAAGATGCTTGCACCAGCCCATAAATGGAGCGCTGGAGCTTGCATAATTTATTAGCATTCTTAGGATCAACAAAACCTTCTGGCTGCATCATATACAATTCTTCCTTAAGGAAACCGTTGAGGAATGCCGTTTTGACATCCATTTGACATATCTCATAATCATAGAATGCGGCAATTGCTAACATGATTCGAACGGACTTCAGCTTCGCTATGGGTGAGAAGGTCTCATCGTAGTCAACCCCTTGAACTTGTTGATAACCCTTAGCGACAAGTCGAGCTTTATAGATGGTCACATTACCATCTGCGCCAGTCTTCTTCTTAAAGATCCATTTATTTTCTATGGCTCGCCGATCATCGGGCAAGTCTGTCAAAGTCCTTACTTTGTTTTTATACATGGATCCTATCTCGGATTTCATGGCTTCAAGCCATTTGTTGGAATCTGGGCCCGCCATCGCTTCTTCATAGTTCGAAGGTTCACTGTTGTCTAATAACATGGTTTCCAGGACAGGGTGGCCATAGCATTCTGGTGTGGAACGTGTCCTTGTGGACCTATGAAGTTCAGTAGAAACTTGATCCGAAGTTCCTTGATCATCATCATTAACTTCATCTCTAGTCGGTGCAGGCACCACAGAAACATCTTCCTGAGCTGCGCTACTTTCCGGTTCAAGAGGAAGTACTTCATCAAGTTCTACTTTCCTCCCACTTACTTCTTTCGAGAGAACCTCTTTCTCCAGAAAGGGTCTGTTCTTGGCAACAAAGATCTTGTCTTCGGATCTGAGGTAGAAGGTATACCCTATAGTTTCCTTAGGGTATCCTGTGAAGACGCATTTTTCTGACTTGGGTTCGAGCTTTTCAGGTTGAAGTTTCTTGACATAAGCATCGCATCCCCAAACTTTTAGAAATGATAGCTTAGGTTTCTTCCCAAACCATAATTCATACGGTGTCGTCTCAATGGATTTAGACGGTGCCCTATTTAAAGTGAATGTGGCTGTCTCTAAAGCATAACCCCAAAATGATAGCGGTAAATCGGTAAGAGACATCATAGATCGCACCATATCCAATAGAGTGCGATTACGATGTTCGGACACCCCATTACGCTGAGGTGTTCCAGGCAGCGTGAGTTGTGAAACAGTTCCACATTTCCTTAAGTGTGTACCAAACTCGTGACTCAAATATTCTCCTCCACGATATGATCATATGAACTTTATTTTTCCTATCACGTTGATTCTCCATCTCACTATGAAATTCCTTGAACCTTTCAAAGGTCTGAGACTTGTGTTTCATCAAGTAGACATACCCATATCTACTTAAGTCATCAGTGAGGGTGAGAACATAACGATAGCCACCGCGAGCTTCAACGCTCATTGGATCGCACACATCAGTATGTATTATTTCCAACAAGTTGGTTGCTCGCTCCATTGTTCGGGGGAATGGAGTCTTGGTCATCTTGCCCATGAGGCATGGTTCACACGCGTCAAATGATTCATAATCAAGAGACTCCAAAAGTCCATTTGTATGGAGTTTCTTCATGCGTTTGACACCAATGTGACCAAGGCGGCAGTGCCACAAGTATGTGGGACTATCATTATTAACCTTACATCTTTTGGTATTCACACTATGTATATGTGTAACATCACGTTCAAGATTCAGTAAGAATAAACCATTGACCAGCGGGGCATGACCATAAAACATATCTCTCATATAAATAGAACAACCATTATTCTCGGATTTAAATGAGTAGCCATCTCACATTAAACGAGATCCAGATATAATGTTCATGCTCAAAGTTGGCACTAAATAACAATTATTGAGGTTTAGAACTAATCCTGTAGGTAAATGTAGAGGTAGCATGCCGACGACGATCACATCGACCTTGGAACCATTCCCGACATGCATCGTCACCTCGTCCTTCGCCAGTCTCCGCTTATTCCGCAGCTCCTGTTTTGAGTTACAAATATGAGCAACCGCACCGGTATCAAATACCTAGGAGCTATTACGAGTACTGGTAAGGTACACATCAATAACATGTATATCACATATACCTTTGGTGTTGCCGGCCTTCTTATCCGCTAAGTACTTGGGGCAGTTCCGCTTCCCGTGACCATTTCCCTTGCAATAAAAGCACTGAGTCTCGGGCTTGGGTCCATTGTTTGTCTTCTTCCCGGCAACTGATTTACCGGGCACGACAACTCCCTTTCCGTCCTTCTTGAAGTTCTTTTTACCCTTGCCTTTCTTGAAACTAGTGGTCCTATTCACCATCAACACTTGATGTTCCTTTTTGATTTCCACCTTCGCTGATTTCAGCATTGAATATAACTCAGGAATGGACTTCTCCATCCCCTGCATATTGTAGTTCATCACAAAGCTCTTGTAGCTAGGTGGGAGCGACTGGAGGATTCTGTCAATGACCAAGTCATCTGGGAGATTAACTCCCAACTAAGACAAACAGTTGTGTAACCCAAACATAGTGAGTATGTGCTCACTAACAGAACTGTTTTTCTCCATCTTACAACTGTAGAACTTGTCGGAGACTTCATATCTCTCGACCCGGGCATGAGCTTGGAAAACCATTTTCAGCTCTTGGAACATCTCAGATGCTCCGTGCTGCTCAAAACGCTTTTGGAGCCCCGGTTCTAAGCTGTAAAGCATGCTGCACCGAACTAGGGAGTAATCATGTAACACCCCGGATGTAACTTTCCATCTTTGTAACTCCAACTCTTGCCTTTTTCGGCTATGTGATATGATATTCCCTCCGTGGTTGGGTTTTGTCTTTTGTTTTGCATTTTATTCAGGTCATGCATATTATATCATGTCATCATGTGCATCTCATTTGCATACGTGTTCGTCTCATGCATCCGAGCATTTCCCCCGTTGTCCGTTTCGCAATCTGACACTCCCACATGCACCAGCGCACCCCTCTTGTCTCTTTTCGTGTGTGGGTGTTAAACGTTCTCAGAATGGACCGAGCCTTGCCAAGTGGCCCTGGTGTAGCACCCGTAGACCGCCTGTCAAGTTTCGGGTCATTTGGAGCTCGTTTGGTACTCCAACGGTTATCCGCATAACCGCAAAGGCCTCTTTTGAGTTGCAGCCCAACACCCCTCCAAAACAGCCCAATAACCCATCTAAGTCACTTCCATGCTCTCCGTCATCGGATCACGATCGTGTGGGCGAAAACTACACCTCATTTGGACACTCCTAGCTCCCTCTACCTATAAATATAGCCTCTCCCCGAAATTCACGGGCAAACCCTGGACGAAATCGTCCCTGTCGCCACCGGACACGTCCGGCCGCCGCCGGACGAATCCCGCCGCCGCCCGCGTCCAACCGCAGCGCGACACGTGTCGCCCGTCCACTGCCCACCGCGTCGGCCCGCCGAGCCCGCGCCAGGCCCCCGCGGCCCGCCTCCGCATCGCGCCGCCGCCCGCGGCCGCCGCCGCCTTCGGTCGCCGTCCCGCGCCGCCAGGTCCCCGCCTCCGCCGGACCTCGCTGCGCCGTCGCCCGTCGTCCTCCACGCTGCCGTCGTCCTCCGCGGCCACGCCCATCCGCCCGGTTGCCGCCGACCGCGTCTCGG
>NC_041381.1:373206213-373261225 GCF_002162155.2 Triticum dicoccoides | reverse complement strand
TACCGTCCTTTTTCTGGCATTAATTGTGTTGCATGTTCATCGTACCACAACTTTGCACTTGTGGCTCCATTTTGGGCGTGTAGCATACCATCGTACCACAACTTTGCACTCGTGGCTCCATTTTGGGCGTGTAGCATACCGAATTGTTCGCCTCGAAGAGTACATCATTTCATCTCATTGCATCATTTTCATTTGAGCTCATCTTGATGCCCGAAATGCTGTTGGAAGAGTGCTTCATAATGTTAGTTTCAGATTCTTATCAGAACATGCACTTTTGTCATTTTTGCCATGATTGATGTGTGCATCCTATGTACTTGATCCCTACATGTGTTTTGAACTATGACATGTCTTATTTATAGAGGTACTTGCCATATATTTTTGTGATCAATGTGGTGACTAGCACAAGCATGCAAACTAGGCTTCGTGATATTGCTGATTCTAGTCCCTGTTCTGCTGATATTTTGATGCCATGTAAACATGATGCTACAGAGAGATCCATGCATAATTTGAGATACTTCAGTATGGGTGTTTTTAACATATGGTTATGCTCTATTCATCCATGCCCCTATTTGCAATTATGGAGTAGTCTAGCATGTCATTTTCGTGCTCTAATTTTGCTTCAAAATGTTTCCTGGCAGATTGTTTACATGTTATTCAATTTTGCCAAGGTTGTTGTAGTTGATCCGTGTATGCTATGATGTTGTTCTTTCCATGTATAGCTTCTATGCCATGTCTTCTTGATGGATGTATTATTAGTTTATCTTGAGATGCTCTGTAGTGAGTGCATCGAGCTCGCAAAGGTGCCTTCGTAATTCTGTCAATGTCATGCTCTGTTTGCTGAATCTGTTAACGAAACTTGCTATGTTTACATGGGTGCCATCATATTTTCTGATCCTTTTTGGCTTATGGTCAGTAAGGGACTTTTGATATATGCTTTGAGTAGATTCATGCCATGTCTTGTTTTGCTATTATAAGTTCTTGTAGCATGTTGATAACTTGCTCTGAACATTGCTTCGTGATGCTGTTTATGCCATGTCCAATCTGATTTTTTTTTGCACTTTCACCATGCTTGTTTGAACCTGTTATGATATGATTTAGCCGTAGCTCAGTGTTCCTCTTTTGTTAAGCATCTCCTGTAGATCACTGCCATATGCTTTGTTTTTATGTTGGAGTGCTGTAGCATAGTTTCTTGTTGCATGCTAAGTAGCATCGTGCTGTAAATCGCAGCCTTGTGCCATTCTTGTCTTGCTTGCCATTTGCAAACCGTGCATCCGAATCCGGTGATCTTTATATCGATTTCAACCGAAATCATCTCATCTTTCCAGCGGCATACTTGGTTTGCCAAGTTGATGCCTTGTTCATCCTTTTTCCTCCCGAAGCACGCATATGCATTGCATATCACATCTCGCATATCATGACATGTATTGCATCATGTTGCTTGTGCATTGCATCGTGATTTATTGTGTTCCTTTGTTTGTGTTCTTGATTCGGATAGAGCCGGGAGACGAGTACGTGCACGAGGAACCTGTTGAGTACACTAACGAGGATCAAGCATTCGACAACTCTGAGAACCTTGCAGGCAAGATGACCATACCTTCGATATCACTTCTATCTTTGCTTTCTAGTGCTCGCTCTTTCGCTATGTTAGCTCTACCTGCCATTGTTTATCATGCCTCCCTATTGCCATGTCAAACCTTTAACCATCCTGTCCTAGCAAACCGTTGTTTGGCTATGTCACCGCTTTTGCTCAGCCCCTCTTATAGCGTTGCTAGTTGCAGGTGAAGATGAAGTTTGTTCCTGGTCGGAACATGGATATTTTGGGATATCACAATATCTCATGTTTAATTAATGCACCTTATATACTTGGTAAAGGGTGGAAGGCTCGGCCTTATGCCTGGTGACTTGTTCCACTCTTGCCGCCCTAGTTTCCGTCATACCGGTGTTATGTTCCTTGATTTTGCGTTCCTTACACGGTTGGGTGATTTATGGGACCCCCTTGACAGTTCGCTTTGAATAAAACTCCTCTAGCAAGGCCCAAACTTGGTTTTAACATTTGCCACCTAAGCCCTTTTCCCTTGCGTTTTCGCGAGCCCAAGGGTCATCTTTATTTACCCCCCCCGGACCAGTGCTCCTTCGAGTGTTGGCCCGAACTGAGCTGCCTGCGGGGCCACTTCGGGGAAACTCGAAGTCTGGTTTTTACTCGTAGCTAGTCTCATCCGGTGTTGCCCTGAGAACGAGATATGTGCAGCTCCTATCGGGATTTTTCGGTGCATCGGGCGGCTTTGCTGGTCTTGTTTTACCATTGTCGAAATGTCTTGCGAACCGGGATTCCGAGGCTGATCGGGTCTTCCCGGGAGAAGGTATATCCTTCGTTGACCGTGAGAGCTTGTGATGGGCTAAGTTGGGATACCCCTGCAGGGTATATTATCTTTCGAAAGCCGTGCCCGCGGTTATGAGGCAGATGGGAATTTGTTAATGTTCGGTTGTAGATAACTTGACACTTGACTTCTTTAAAATGCATCAACTGTGTGTGTAGCCGTGATGGTCTCTTCTCGGCGGAGTCCGGGAAGTGAACACGGTTTGAGTTATGCTTGACGTAAGTAGTTTCAGGATCACTTCTTGATCGCTTCTAGCTTCTCGACCGTTGTGTTGCTTCTCTTCTCGCTCTCACTTGCGTATGTTAGCCACCATATATGCTTAGTGCTTGCTGCAGCTCCACCATATTACCCCTTTACCTGCCTATGAGCTTAAATAGTCTTGATCTCGCGGGTGTGAGATTGCTGAGTCCTCGTGGCTCACAGATTCTACCAAAACAGATGCAGGTGCCGAGGATACCATCGTAGATGGCGCAACTGAGCTGAAGTGGGAGTTTGATGAGGCCCTTGGTCGTTACTATGTATCGTTTCCAGATGATCAGTAGAGGAGCCCAGTCGGGACGATCGGGGATCTAGCATATGGGGTTGTCTTCTGTTCATTTGAATTTGACCGTAGCCGGTCTATGAGTGTATTTTGAATGATGTGTGATCTTAATTATGTATTATGTGAAGTGGCGATTGTAAGCCAACTCTCTTTATCCCATTCTTGTTCATTACATGGGATTGTGTGAAGATGACCGTTCTTGCGACAAAACCACCATGCGGTTATGCCTCAAAGTCGTGCTTCGACACGTGGGAGATATAGCCGCATCGTGGGTGTTACAAATCATCACTACACGACTGCCAGGCGTTCATAACGTCTTGAGTTGCTAGGAAAATGGGTGCTTCACCTAGCGGTGCTTCTAGGACATATGCTTTCTTGGCAGCTATGAGGATGATCCTCAAGTTCCGGACCCAGTCCGTATAGTTGCTACCATCGTCTTTCAGCTTGGTTTTCTCTAGGAACGCGTTGAAGTTGAGGGAAACATTAGCGTGGGCCATTTGATCTACAAGACATATTGCAAAGATGTTTTGGACTATGTTCATGATAATTAAGTTCATCTAATCAAATTTTAATGAACTCCCACTCAGATAGACATCCCTCTTGTCATCTAAGTCATACATGATCCGAGTCAACTAGGCCGCGTCCGATCATCACGTGAGACAAACTAGTCATCATCAGTGAACATCTTCATGTTGATCGTATCTACTATACAACTCATGTTCGACCTTTCGGTCTCTTGTGTTCCGAGGCCATGTCTGTACATGCTAGGCTCGTCAAGTCAACCTAAGTGTTTTGCATGTGTAAATCTGGCTTACACCCGTTGTATGCGAATGTTAGAATCTATCACACCCGATCATCACGTGGTGCTTCGAAGCAACGAACTTTCGCAACGGTGCACAGTTAGGGGGAACACTTTCTTGAAATTTTTAGTACGGGATCATCTTATTTATGCTACCTTCGTTCTAAGAAAATAAGATGTAAACATGACAAACATCACATGCAAATCATAAAGTGACATGATATGGCCATTATCATCTTGCGCCTTTGACCTCCATCTTTGAAGTGCGGCATGATCACCTTCGTCATCGGCATGCCACCATGATCTCCATCATCGTGTCTTC
This sequence comes from Triticum dicoccoides, assembly GCF_002162155.2. Classification (NCBI taxonomy): domain Eukaryota; kingdom Viridiplantae; phylum Streptophyta; class Magnoliopsida; order Poales; family Poaceae; genus Triticum; species Triticum dicoccoides. Next base: position 373,257,185 of record NC_041381.1, on the reverse strand, counting down.
ACGAAGTTGTCTCGCCAACTATTACTTCTACTACTATGGCTAACAGTTAGCAATAAAGTAATGTAGTTACATGGCATTTTTCATTGACACGCAGGTCATACAATAAATTAAGACAACTCCTATGGCTCCTGTCGGTTGTCATATTCATTGACATGCAAGTCGTGATTCCTATTACAAGAACATGATCAATCTCATACATCACATATATCATTCATCACATTCTTTTGGCCATATCACATCACATAGCATACCCTGCAAAAACAAGTTAGACGTCCTCTAATTGTTGTTGCATCTTTTACGTGGCTGCTATGGGTTTCTAGCAAGAATGTTTCTTACCTATGAAAAAGCCACAACAATGATATTCCAATTGCTATTTACCCTTCATAAGGACCCTTTTCATCGAATCCAATCCGACTAAAGTGGGAGAGACAGACACCCGCTAGCCACCTTTATGAAACAAGTGCATGTCAGTCGGTGTAACATGTCTCACGTAAGTGTACGTTTAAGGTCGGTCCATGCCGCTTCATCCCACAATACCGTCGAAACAAGATAGGACTAGTAACAATAAGCAAATTGAACAAACCAACGCCCACAACTACTTGTGTTCTACTCGTGCATATAATCTATGCATAGACCTGGCTCTGATACCACTGTTCGGGAATGTAGCAATGATTCAAAAAAATTACGCATCACCAAGATCAATCTAGGAGATTCTAGCAACAAGAGAGAGAGAGGATGAGCATCTTCATACCTTTGAAGATCGCTAAGCAGAAGCGTTATAAAATACACTTGCTTCACAACTTGAAAATATTGCCAGAATCAAAGATTTGATCCTGTGCTCACATATATGACTGGATGGGGCTGCAAATGGGTGGAGAGGGTTAATATGAGCACATGAAAAAGTGTGCAAAAGTTCAACTCATGTGGATACTCCTAGCTAGCACGTCCTTCACAATGGCTTCTGTCTGAGAAAAACTTTGAAAAATCACTAAGAAAGATTGGCTAGGCAAATAAAGTTGAATTTTGGCATAGGGCAATTATTTGGACATGAAAAGGTGTCCAAAACGTTTGAGGTCAATTGGACAAAGGAAACTAACACTTCCTTCACATACTGCCACATAGGACAGAATAGAAAAGGAATTATTTGAGCATGATAGCAAACATGGCAAGTGAAATATTTTGTCACATTTGAGGAAGATATGACTCAAACAATTTATGAGAGTTTTTTGGGAATTTTAGGAGTGATGGAAATATAGGTTGCTTCACAACCTAGGGCAATTTGAGTTATTCCTTTAATGAAAAAGGATATTCCCAATAAAAAAATATTGGGATTTGGGCTAGGATGAAATTGGCAAGGTCTAGGGAAGGATTTGGGTATGACAAGCCACTCTAGAAAGAAAGAAGAGGTCATCTTCTTTAGTTTCCAGACCACAGAGCCATGGAAAAAGAAAACTCAGGCAAAAACCTTAGAAAAACAAAAGAAAAAGAAAGGGCCAAAAATCAGGCTGTTACAATCCTTACCCCCTTAAAGAAATCTCATCCTCGAGATTGGGTTGCTCAGGGAACAAGTCTGAATATATCGGAACTTAAGGAAACCGTTTCCAACTGAGGTATCCTTTTTCCTTTATTTTTGTTCCCACTAAAATAATTTATCTGACTCGCCCTGGGGTGGTTTGCTTTAATGTATCCACCTCCTAACAAATCTTACCTTGCTTGTTCATGCTTATACAGGTTCCCATTTCTTTTTAGATCTGCTGACTTAGCTGAGTGCGATTTGTTTTCATGCTGAAATATATGCCTTGTCTCACCAGTTCGAGGGTGATTTCTGCTGGGTGTGTCATCCGGCACTAACAACCTTTCATGAAGTGGTTATCAGATTTTTCTGATGAAAACCCAAGCTCTGACTCCTTGCATTGGGTTTCTCCACTAAATGCAGGTCCTTCGGGTTCCAAACAGTGAGTTGAGGCATAATCATTTTCCTGACATATTTTGACTTATTGCGGGATTTTTTGAATCATCATGACTGGCTTCACTGTCTTGAGTATCGGATCTGTTCCAAATATTTTGACTTTCTCCTGTCGTAGCCAACATGAAGGGGTACTGCCTGATATGGTAATATCCCCATACATGACTGACGATGGTATTGACAGATTTTTTTATTCATGCCAAGCTATCCTTTGGCGATTCTCATAATTGAGGGCTCATGCTTCTAGACTGTTATTCCACATACTGAGCACTCATTTTGTCGATATATCCATGGTGATCCATACTGACTTAGACTATCCGGGGTATCTGCACCACGCGGGTCTTGCAACAATTTCCATACCTGCATTACCGGCCTTGCTCCTTCTTTACTATGTTTCTTGTCTGGATCCTTGGGCGAAGGAGCGGGGTCATATTGTTTCTCTGTATGACCATAGTTTCTGTCGAGTACAAGATTCTGACAGGCGTACTCTTATCCGAATCCATCTAACATGGTAACCCATTAAATGGCAGGTTCAACACCCCTCAAGTTCTGACCGTAGGAAAATGATCATCCGAACCATTGCAAGAAATCGGCAAATAAATCCGTAGCCACCAGAACGGCCTTTACAACTCATACCTGGGACATTACTGAAATAACTCAACCACGGCTCAGGACGGCTGAAAAGCAGCTCAGAGCATGAGACCGGGTCGATAAGAAGAAGGTAGTAGCTCCCTAAAATAGCCAAAAAGCAGCTATAGGGCTACTGTCACAAAAATAAACTCAACAGCTAGACGAGACGGCCGAAAAGCAGCTCAGAACTCATGACAGTCGTTGAAGAGAGAAATAAAAATCGACACCCACCCCGGATAGCTAAAAACAACTCAGATCACAGGCGTGGTGCCATCGTTGGAGAAAAAGGGGACAAGGGCTCATCAGGATCATCTTCCAAGTTCACATGTACTTGTACTGAGCTCATTAATGTCGTCAATCCTCATAATCCTTTGTCACACTGCGGTGTATACTGGCTTTCTTCTCTTAACCATCCTCACGTGGTTGTCAGATCCTCATCCGAGTGACTTGTAAGATCTTGGTGGTATACTCACCGCATATATAAGAGAATCTGATTTCTGAGACAGACGTGCATTCTGACTGATTCTTGCTTCTGACCAAAATGTTGCAGATCTGATTTTTGGGATTCACTGCCATGTGTTGTCAATTCACAGCATACTACCTTGTGGCAATACCTTACTAAGGAAGATTGGTGAGGTTGTGCTTGAAACTTTCATCAGACCGCTTGCCGAAGAAGACTGAATATCGTGCTTCAGAAACTTACCCCCTTAAAGACTTTGCTGGGGAAAGACTCGGTACCTTATGCCGGAAGCTTTTGTGGTTGCTTCCAGGTACATCGGGTTCCAAAATCATCCTCAACAAAAAATTAAACTTGTATCTAAGCCATACCTTTGATAATATTCTGTCAACCTTGCACACAATTTATCTTCTTGCTGATTTGATCATTTCTGCTATGAGGAGTGCACACTAAGACAAACTTGATTATTCAATATCATGATCAGATATCCCCAATCTCAATGCAGTCGACTGCGAGTTCCATGCTGTCGTAAGGAGTGCATGCTAATGCAAACTTGATACTGCCACTCCATCTAGGATTTCTTTTGCATTCAGTAGAGATATTCCCAATTTCACTACAGTCTACTGATAATTCCATTTGGTTTAGCTGAATTTCCAAATATACGCATTCCTTGCTGACTCTTCAGGTCCGGTGTCGGCTGACGAGCAACTTTAATAGGGGACAAATTGTAACACCGAAGGCCCAAAGAAAGAAAAAAAACAGACGGCTAAAACAAAAGCACACAAGCATACTACTAATATAATTAATCAAGCAATCATCACATATTACTGCTACTCACACAATAATACGCATGCACACCTAAGCACACAAATCTCGGGAAACTTCGGTATTATGGTCTAATATGCTGTGATGGTGTGCACGAAAATGATATACATGTGTGGGAAGAATTGGCATAACCAAGGCTACACCAAGCGCTGGCTGAACACTGGTCGCAACTGGATGGATACAGAGGCGAGGACGGACTTGGTGATCAAGTAGCGAGACACAAGGTCACGACCACATCATCATCAAGCGTACAAAAGGGAATCATACATGTCCAAAGAATGGAATGACAGGGCAAGATAGAGGAGGAAAAGCAAGGCTTGCTGGCATTGCCCTTTTCTGATAACAAATAGCAGTAAGGTTTGCCGAAGGGACGAGATGGATGGCACGATTTGAGATAGAGACAAGTCTATCACTGAAATAATACGGGTAGGTGGTGGAAAGATATCCATGTGATACCTCAGCATAACTCCTGCGAATGGTGTCTGGAACACTTGGCACCAGGGCATCACTCTACTGGGACAGAGATGACATCAAACACCGAAGAGCAGGCATGCTAAAACGGAGGGTGCAGGTAGTGGATCGAAACTGATGCCACCTACACTCACAAGTTTACTGTTAGCGGCTAAACAATAATCTATATGCATGTTATGCAACAAACAAAATGCAACAAACAAGTGCAACAAACATCTAGTCTCCATACTACCGCTTTCTAATGTTTGCGCGGGCTAGGGCATCCTACAGCCAGACCTGCTCTGATACCAAGCCTGTGGCACCCCGGCTCGGAGAAAATCGTAACGCCCCATATTCCAGCCCAGAGATCGAGATGAAGTCTTCTGGAATACAGCACTGCTTAGCATAGAACAAATCAGCTCTTTATTACAATCTATTTGGGTACAAGGGGTTACATCGGCACGGCGACACTATGCCTGCCACTGTTGCTCTATGCAAGCAACAGAACATATCAAAGTAGCGGAATAACTTCTAGCAGCGGAACAATGGCGACAGTAGTGAACTCCACTCTGCAGGGACTCTGGCTAGAATGCTTATCCTAGCTCGCAAATAAGGACTCCACGGCAAACATGCAATCAAATCCGGCATGACCTGCAAACTGGCATGACATGCCAGGTTAGTACATTGAATGTACTTGCAATCTCTCAATAACCATAAGCATTCAAGACAAACACCAGCATGGCAATTACAGGTTAATCAGGAATTAACATGATATCATCAGAACAACATAGCATGAACAACATGAACATGATACAGCTAGAACAACATGAACATGGCATGAACATATGACTCTGATGATACTAGCATGCAACATGATGACACTATCATGCACCATTTATTCTGTTCGGGTTACCTCATGACCATCACGTGCACAAACTTACCAACCTCGGACATCACACGATCATCTCAGGATCAAATCAAGATTGGTATAAACAATACCGCAGTAGTCATTACATGACCACAAGGAGCTTGATCTTTACTCACGATTCTCGCACAACATCATGAACATCCACAACTTGGTATCCTCGATACCACGGTGATCAATCACGGATCACAAATGGAACCACCCTGAGCTCAATGGGTTACCTCGTAACCAAACGGTGATCATTCACGGATCACATAACCAACTTATCTCATCATCGAACCGGGGTTGTTATTAAGCACATCATTATTATTACTGTTGACCCATAGTCTGACCGACACGAACTAGGCCCTTATCCGTGGGCATGGCTATCGATAGATTTAGTATACACTCTGCAGAGGTAGTGCACTGTACCCACACCACGGAACCCATGGCCTCGCACTTCCATTCGGGTGGACCAACGGCGTTCTGACAAAATCGTCCTACTGCCATGACACTCTCCCGGCCACTCCGACTAACTCCCCTTTGGGCTAAGTCATGGGTGGCCCCGTGTCTACCAAAGACACCAACGGCCACCGTCGTGGCAAAAACATAAACGGTCCCATACGGGGACATGTGCACATAACCAAACTCAGGCTCACAAGGCTTATGCCATCCTACCTGGCCAAGGTAGCGCCCGTGCATAACCTTCCCTCATTGGAGGCACCCACAAGAGGCACAACAATAGACCCAGTTAGGACCTTCCCATAAAGGCAAGCGTAGTTGCACTGGTCAGCTCGATGTGGTGGCACCATGACTCAGCAAAAGTTGTTCAAGTTCAATTTAATCCGGTTAAACTTGAATGCAAATATGCTGAGCCATGATAAAATAACATGATGCAGATTACAATGCATGAACATGATATCAGCATGAGCAAGAGGGTACAACATAACTATCCACCATATTAACAATGAATCATATCCAACTGTGCATGGCATAATGACAAGCATGAATATCACAAGTATAACATTACTCCTAGCATAACGTGACCATTAGCATCAACAATAAGTACCATGCAAGAACACATAAATAACATTACCGAGTAAACACTCAACCAACTAACAGCAAGGGAACAATGCATATTAACGGTACTCGATAACCGACGGCAGTCATGCACCAAAGAACGTAACCAATCCAACATGTACTACTATCCAGCATGACAATATGAAAGTAATACTAGCAAGTAGTTCATGATAACAAAGTGCAATAAAACATAGCATGACGGTAATCACAGATCCATAAGTATAACCGAGATAACGGCAATAGTAGTAAAACAAACATATAGTTATTAAAGATTCAAGTTGAAAACCAAATCTACTGCATGGCTATCATGCAAATGGTGGTTGTGGCTTGCCTGGGGATGAAGAAAGCACCAGGGAGAAGTGCGGTGAAGCCGCAGAAAGATTTGCCGGAAACAGTTCTCTCTCGGAGGGGCTGTTTACATGCAAGGGCAAAAGGATCATTTCCAGAATATTAACACATGGTGAAAGTGTGACCAACAGAACGGGCTCGACAAGACAAAGAAATAGGCTTTGGAATCACCTCATTTGGAGTTGGGAGCAAAAAGATACAATTGCTTTTCTGCCAGGGACTTATTTGTAAGAAAATCCTCACAATCAGGCCCTTGATAGAAAAAGCAGAAAACGTATCTTCTGGAAATACGCTTTCACTGAAGCGAAAGTGCATTCCAGGCCAAAGCAGAAGGAAAGCGCGCCTTCAGAAGCGGAAGACGTATTCCAAGGGAATACGCCTCCACTTATCCGATGTGGCACGGCGGGACCGGGGCTTCAGCACGTGACACGCGGGGGCCGCGGGGTCCATGCTGCTGGTCAACTCCCTCCTCCCGCACTTGCTCCTTCTCCCATGATGACGCGTTGAAGCAGAGGCGAGGCCGTCCGCCCCGACGATGATAGCTGGCAGCACGGTCCACCATTCGAGGCGCCCGACCTACTGGCATGATCAGCAGGACGAGGCGGTCCCCTTTAGGTAGGACACGACCACTGAAGAGCTTGGGAGAGCGCGGGAAGCCGGCTGCGGCATACGGGTGCTTCAGGCGCCGGTGAACTTGGTGCTACGGGGCTCGGGCAGAGTAGGGGGACGACGAGGGAGCTCCGACAGGGGCAGGTAGGTGCTTTGGTGGAGGAGGAAGTGGTAGAGGGGATCAGTCTTGAGCTAATCGAGGAGAGTGGCCGTGGTGGCCATGGTGGTCAATCACGGCGAGGAGAGGCTCCAGGCCTCGAGCAAGAGGTGGGGAGGGCATAGAGGAGTGAGGTGGAGGCGATGGTGTGCTCGGAGTGGCTCGAGGTGGCCTTTATATAGGCGTGGCCGAGGAGGGGAGGTCATGGACGCGTGGTCGTGGCTTGGGTGCCGCCGCTCGCGTCCATCCATGCTCTGGTGACGGCCAGCGATCACGGGAGAGCGCGGGAAGGCAACAAGGGAGGGTGCGGACGAGCTACAGAGGCGCGCAGGGCAGGGGTCTGAGGGGCGCAGGGAGAAGGATCTGAACGCCATTAATGCCTTGTCGGCTACAGCTCGCTCGTGGGTGCACGGTGATGAGCACCAATGGAGAAGCGAACGGAGGGGGAGATGGCTCCAGGAAGATGGCAACGACATGGGGAACACGCTGGACATGCCTGTGCTTGCTGAGACGCCGAGCAGAGGAGGGGCCCGAGCAAGAAGTCCCCCTGGACGTGGCCAACGCCAGCAGAGCGCGCGCATTGCATGCCAAAACATGTGAGCACCGTGCGCACTGGTGCACACCGTGTCACACAGTCGGCCAAACGATGTCTGGAGTTTAGTCCTTCCTGGGTAGGTTCCACCTGAGGTGGTAGCTTGGTGAAAATTGTTGTGGTTAAATGGTAATTAACATCTGAAGTTTACTGCAGTAAACTTGAACATGCACTAGTGATCAACAGGAACTTGATTGGAACCAAAGAGTGTGTCTGGGGTGATTAGCTTATGAAGGACTATAATCCTGGAGAGTTTAAGGAGAAATGGACCAGTAATGAATATAGTTGCTTCACAACTGCATTTTTGGTCCAGAAATGAGATTTGGGTGATGCACTCACATGGAGTGTCAACTTGAGCTCAAATTGGGCAATTCAGGGTCACTTGATCATATGAAGATGCTCAAAAAGTCTCATACCAATTAGCCAAGCCAAAATGGTACTTGCTTCACAAACATCTCCTCTGGATAGAAACTTGGCATAATTTTTGTGATCAAATGGCTTGATGAAATTATCCAAAATTGGGTGGAGATATGTTTTATGGGTAGGATCATGATCTGGTAATTTATTAGAATTTTGAAGCAATATAAAATACACTTGCTTCACAACCTAAAAATATTGCCAGAATCAAAGATTTGATCTTGTGCTCACATAGATGATTGGATGGGGATGCAAATGGGTGGAGAGGGTTAATATGAGCACATGAAAGAGTGTGCAAAAGTTTAAATCATGTGGATACTCCTAGCCAGCACTTCCTTCACAATGGCTTTTGTGTGACAGAAACTTTGAAAAATCACTGAGGAAGATTGGCTAGCCAAATAAAGTTGAATTTTGGCACAGGGCAATTATTTGGACATGAAAAGGTGTCCAAAAAGTTTGAGGTCAATTGGACAAAGGAAACTAACACTTCCTTCACATACTGCCACATAGGACAGAATAGAAAAGGAATTATTTGAGCATGATAGAAAACATGGCAAGTGAAATATTTTGCCACATTTGAGGAAGATATGACTCAAAAAATTTATGAGAATTATTTGGGAATTTTAGGAGTGATGGAAATATAGGTTGCTTCACAACCTAGGGCAATTTGAGTTATTCCTTTAATGAAAAAGGATATTCCCCATATAAAATATTGGGATTTGGGCTAGTATGAAATTGGCAAGGTCTAGGGAAGGATTTGGGTATGACAAGACACTCTGGAAAGAAAGAAGAAGTCATCTTCTTCAGTTTCCAGACCACAAAGCCACGGAAAAAGAAAACTCACGCAAAAACCTCAGAAAAACAAAAGAAAAAGAAAGGGCCAAAAATCAGGCTGTTACAACTTGGCACTATGTCAATAGGTTAGTACCAAAAAATGATATAAATGACTATAAAATGATTGTAAAACATCCAAGAATGATAATATAACAACATGGAACAATCAAAAATTATAGATACGTTGGAGATGTATCAGATACATAGACAAAACATCGTGTCCCTAGTAAGCCTCTACTAGACTAGCTCGTTAATCAAAGATGGTTAAGTTTCCTAACCATAGACATGTGTTGTCATTTGATGAACGGGATCACATCATTAGGAGAATGATGTGATGGACAACAACCATTCGTTAGCTTAGCATTATGATCGCTCAGTTTTATTGCTATTGCTTTCTTCATGTCATATACATATTCCTTTGACTATGAGATTATGCAACTCCCGGATACCGGAGGAATACCTTGTGTGCTATCAAACTTCACAACGTAACTAGGTGATTATAAAGATGCTCTATAGGTATCTTCGAAGGTATTTGTTGTGTTGGTAGAGATCAAGATTAGGATACAAACGGCAAGGATGTGTAGCTGTTCACGGTGATTATCGGTAGTAAGGATTTGCAATGATTAAGGGCACAAGGGTCTTGGGAAACTTTGAGGAGTATCTCTGGAGTCTTCTGATGATGACACACCATCTTCTGGAATGAGGGGGGGGGGGCTCTCCGGGAGAAAGTAGTTACGAGAACCTAGTGTTGGAGTTAGCAAAATATTTAACCCGAATAGAAGAGAGATCAGAGTCCCAAAGTAAAGAGAGGAATAAAAGATCCTAATACCACCCATTTGGTGACGTGGGGCCATAAGCCGCACGGCCAAGTTAGTAAAACAGTTTTCGGTTACTAGACTCAACTTTGGCCAAGGAGTTGGAAAGGGGGGTTCCTACAGGCAGTCGGCTCTAGTACCAACTTGTGACGCCCCCGATTCAATCATACACTAATCATACATGCAAATGTGTACGATCAAGATCAGGAACTCATGGGAAGATATCACAACACAACTCTAGACACAAATTAAAATAATACAAGCTTTATATTACAAGCCAGGGGCCTCGAGGGCTCGAATACATCAGCTCGAATACAAACGAGTCAGCGGAAGCAACAATATCTGAGTACCGACATGAGTTAAACAAGTTTGCCTTAAGAAGGCTAGCACAATAGCAACATCGATCGAAAAGGCAAGGCCTCCTGCCTGGGAGTCTCCTAACTACTCCTAGTCGTCGGCGTGTGTCACATGGTAGTAGGCACCCTCATGGTAGTAGTAGTCGACGGCGGTGGCAGCGGTCTCAAGGGCTCCGTCATTTGGTTGCATCAAACGGATATGGGGGGGGGAAGAAAGCAAAGCAAACCTGAGTACTCATCCGAAGTACTCAACAAGCAAGGATCTACACTACATATGCAACATTATCAAAGGAAGGCTGTATATGTGGACTGGGCTACAGAAATGCCAGAATAGAGGGGAGAGCCTAGTCCTATCAAAGACTAGCATCTTCAAACAACTTCAAGCATCTTGCAGCAATAGAAGAGATAAGAGTATCATAAAGTAAAGTAGTAGTAATGTCATCAACCTCGCCCAGAGATTCTTCCTCGACCCCCTGCGAGAAAGCAATCATAGAGCCATACTATCCATTTCTCATCTCAAGTATCCAGTTCTAGTTGTATCGATTGGGATACAATTCCAAGTGTCTGTTACTGTAGGACAGGCTATCGATAGATGTTTTCTTCCCTACAGGGGTGCACCAACTTACCCACCATGCTCGATTAACTCCGGCTGGACACACTTTCCTGGGTCATGCCCGGCCTTGGCCAAACGATACGCCGCAACCCGACCTAGGCTTAATAGAGAGATCAGCACGCCGGACTAAAACTATCACCCCAGGGGTCTTGGGCCATCGCCCCGGGAACTCCTGCACGTTGCGAACGTGGCCGATGACCAGACCTAGCTACCTCCTTAAAAAACACAGTTGCTTACGCAGCCCAACCCGGTGCGCGCCGCTCAATCGTTGACGTCTATTAAGCTTTAACTGATGCATATGACACAGAACGCCCATACTATGCCCACGTGATGGTCAGTGCTATCAGGCCCCTCGGATCAAATATCCAAATCGTAGTGGATTGGGAGCGCGCGGTAACGAGCAGAGACTCAAGATCCATGTGACCCCGTCGCCCCATCTCGAGGACTTGTGGCAAGGGCTAAGAATGCCCGGCCACGCCACGTAGTTATCTCGTGGGCACCTTCCAGCTCAACCCGACTCCACATCACTCGCATCACATGCTCGCGCGGGTACCCCTCAGGGCCGACCCATCTTTAAACACCTTAATCTGTAACAATAGTAATGTAAAGGCAAACCATGTGGTTACCACATCAAGAAGGAACCCGAGGCATCACCCTCGTTGGATTCCCACCTGATGTAAACATCAAGGTGGATGTAAGAGGAAATCACCCTCGAGGTTCACACTTGAGGTGTTGCATGAGCGTCGCTATCAGAAGTGGAAAAAGAGGAATCAACCTCGATGACCATGACCAGGTAACTACTCCAAAGGGTTAGCATCAAAAGTGCTAACGAGGTATCACCCTTGGCACTCGATAGTAATGTTGCGGTGTCGTACGACTAAGGGAAGTGTTGTGCGGTGTCGGGGCCTGGTCTTCAATCCCATTGATCGGGTCTTCTGATAATCCAACAGGGCAGTTGGGTCAACATGGGGTCTCTGATGGGTCACTAACCAGCGTATACTAAGCAGTTTAGGATAAATAGGTAGGTAACAATAGCAAGTTACAAGATCAAGCTATGCATCAGAATAGGTAAAGCAGTAGCAGCAGCAATTTCTAATGCAAGCATACGAGAGAAGAGAATAGGCGATATCAGAATGTTCAAGGGGGGGTGCTTGCCTGGTTGCTCTGGCAAGAAGGAGGGGTCGTCGTCGATGTAGTCGATCATCGGGGTATCAGTGGCACTCTCGAGGTGTACCGGAAAGAAGTAACGGAGTGGATGTCAGTTTCAAAACCAGCGGATCTTGGGTAGGGGGTCCCAAACTGTGCGTCTAAGGCTAATGGTAACAGGAGGCGGGGGACACAATGTTTACCCAGGTTCGGGCCCTCTCTATGGAGGTAATACCCTAGTTCCTGCTTGATTGATCTTGATGATATGAGTATTACAAGAGTTGATCTACCACGAGATCGTAGAGGCTAAATCCTAGAAGCTAGCCTATGATTATGATTATGTTGGTCCTACGGACTAAACCCTCCGGTTTATATAGACACTGGAGGGGGCTAGGGTTACACAGAGTCGGTTACAGAGAAAGGAATCTTCATATCCTAATCGCCAAGCTTGCCTTCCATGCAAAGGAGACCCATCTAGACACGGGACGAAGTTTTCTATCTTGTATCTTCATAGCCCAACTGTCCGGCATATGCATATAGTCCGGCTGTCCGAGGACCCCTTAATCTAGAACTCCCTCAGTAGCCCCTGAACCAGGATTCAATGACGATGAGTCCAATGCGTAGATTGTCTTCGACATTGCAAGGCGGGTTCCTTCCCCGAATACTTCAAAGTAGATCTTCAACATAAGAATCGTGTCCAGCCCTGCAAAACAAATTCCACATACCACTGTAGAGAGTATAATATCCCACGAGTCCAATCTGCTGACAACTCACAGAGTGACATCACACCATGGCCCGGTCTTTATTCGAACCATTTTTATCATGCCCCTCTGTATTTCGAGGTGCGGTTTTATTGGCATGTCTTGTCAAAGCAGAGATCGTGTCCCCTTATCACGGGATTCTCATCAATGCGGGTATGGGTAACCCAACCATGCCATAAGCATGGCGCTTGGGGAATAAGCTATTTTTTAGGGCGAGTGGGGAGGCTCATGATTTTTACTGCCTTTATAAAGGGACAAGGATTCCCCTCTTTCACCCACACCTTCTCTTTTGCTTCCCCATTCTCAAGCTCCAGCGCCCAAGCTCTCATCCTTCCCGCCCAAAAAGCACTCCAACCATGTCCGGATCCGTAGCGCAAGGCAAGTGGATGGCCTCCTCCGCCCAGGAGAAGGATATCAAGAAACTCCGGGAGGCTGGGTACCTGGCCAAGAAGATCGTGCACCATCTCCCGGCAGTGGGACAGATCATCCCCACTCCGGAACCCCACGAGAGGGTTGTATTCCTCCCCCACTTCATCTGCGGGCTGGGGTTTCCCCTCCACCCATTTTTCCGCGACCTTATGTACTACTAAGGGATAGATTTCCACGATATATCCCCCAACTCCTTCCTCAACATCTCGACGTTTATCGTCGTGTGCGAGGCCTTCCTCCGCATCCCTCCACACTTTGGACTGTGGCTAAAGATCTTCAACGTGAAGCCGAAGGTGGTAGGCGGAGGACATGCCGAGTGCAGAGGCGCCATGGTGAGCAAGATGCCCAATGTCAAATGGCCATCAAGTATATTCAACGAGTCGGTCAAAGGTTGGAAACAACAGTGGTTCTATATCACCAAGCCGCGCGACACCAAATGGGCCGCAGCCCCCGAATTCTGATCCGGGGCCCCATTGCGGCTCACGTCCTGGCCCGAAAAGGGCTTAGACTGGTCTTCGTCAGACGAGCTAATGACACTCCAAGAGCGCATCAAGAGCATGGAGGACAAGAATATCAAACTTGTCAACATGGTCCAGGTGATGCTAGTTCGCCGGATCCTTCAATGTCAATGTCGGACTTACAATCTATGGGAATTTGATCCGGCCAAGCACCAAACCCTACTGGAGTTCTTTGGCACAATGCACGAAGACATTTGGAAGGTGATTTTCAAGCCCGGCAAGTCATGGCTGGACACCACCGAGGATCGTGGGCACAAATTGCCCCGTCCCGCAAGTTCGGCAAGTTTTTGTATGTTGGAAAGGTGTATCCTTTATTTGCATACTCTGAAGAAAATGCCTAATATTTCCTTAACGATTCTCCCAGGGCTGGACGCAGTAAGCGAAACGGATCTACTGTCCGGCCCTGTGGCCCGAAGAACAAGCCGGCCCAGTTCTGATGAAGATGTTGGTCCCGGCGCCTTATAAGGCGCCGAAGAAGAAGGCCAAGAAAGAGGCCAAGGAGACTAGGGGCGGTCTCCGTCACAAGGGCACTTCGGACATGGCGTTCGAAGACAGTGAGGTCCACTCCTCCGCCAAAGAAGACGAGGAAGAGGAGGATGAAGAAGAGGAAAGTCAGTCCCCCCCTCCGGGGGGGGGGGAGAAGAGGACGGCCTCCACATGTTTGGACATGTCTAAGAAGGGGAAAACTTCCCTTGCAGAGAATCCACCACAGCCACCGACGACAGACCGGAGTGGGTACTCAGGGTCAAGCCCCTGGCCAAATCGTGAGTACAAAGAAACCCGGACACACTCATATATCCAGCCTCACTTTTGCGTAATATTAATGTATTGAGTCATGCATTCTGTAGCCCGACTGGGTCCAACATCGAGCGATCTTCATTAGAAGACTCGCTGGATCCGAATGCAATGGATAGCGGGACTCTCCCGACGGCCTCCTCCCCCAAGGGCATGGATAACACCAAGGTGTCGTCCCAAAGGGGCCCGGGCCAGGGTGGAGCTCAGGAGACCGGCGAGGCGGCACCGGAGGGTCAAACCTCGGCAGCCGGACACATGGGGGAGCAGTCCCCCATGGATACAGACGGCGGGGGTTGTCCTAAATTCGGCCCTCGGACAGAAACAATTTCGGAGACCAATACGGCTCCGGAATCAGGCCAGCAACCGCCTTCAATAGAAGGTGGTGCGCCTATTCCACCGGTGACCTCTGTCCACCCAGAGGCACCAGATACCTTATCGACGGCGATTCAAAGTGCTTCCATCATTGAAGAGCATCGTACCCTTATGGGTGCTGTGATCGAGAAGATTCAGTCCGCCAAAAGCGGGCTGACCGAAGCCTGCACCAGCCTTCTAACAAGCTTTGAGGTAAGTAGTGAAGTTTTCAAAGTATGTCACAATATAGATAGTAGCCCCTGATACACTGTTCGGTGTTCGAAAAGAAAAGCCGGACAGAGGATCAAATATATTTCGCAGGAGACTAATTTATGAGGTACCTATGTGAATAAGTAGGCATCATTATTGACTGCAACCTCTCATACTGTGGAGGTCTCTGGACTGAAGCAGAGTCTGGAGCGGGCCGAAAAAGAACTCGGCCAAGTAAAAAAGCAACTCGAGGATAACCAAGGTATAGAATAACCTTGTTTGTATTTAATACAAATGAATAATTTTTTATGACTAAAAAATGTCATGATGTGTGTTAGGAGCGGCGACCAAAGTCGAGGCTCTTAAGAAGGTGGTAGCCGAGGCCGAGAAGAAGGCGGCCAAGGAGCAGGCCACTCGTGAGAACCACGAGGCCAGGGTCATTGAGGTTCAAAAGGAACTTCAAGAAGCCATAAAAAAGTGTGAGACCTTAGAGCAGAGTATGTCGGATAAAGAGTCCGAACTCACCAAGGCTCGTTAATCCGCACATGATGCCCGGGCTAAAGCCCAAGGTGCCCTCCAGGAAATCCAGGAGGCTAGAAAGATCGCGGCGGGTAAGGCCTTTATTATGCAGAGCAAATATGTGAAGGAAAGATTTCTTTTACTAACCCGAATTCGGAGTTCTCCAGGGGCGTTTGCGGATCTTCTGTGCAGCATGTCTGACGCTGCACAATTCTACCAAGACGAAGAGGGGAGCTCTACAGAGAAGTTGTTTTGGTCACAACATCTTGTGCCAGAATATCCAGTAACCCTTGTTGATCAGCTGAAACAGCTGGTCGAGCTGCATAGGGCAGCCGAACTAGCCATGAAGGATTTGATTATCCGGCTATGGCCTGCCTAAGCGATTCCCGGCAGCTACTTCGGGCTCGTGAAGCGGCTGGTTAGTGCTTGCCCTCGGCTTGACGCCATCAAGCGGTCGGTCTGCATCGAGGGTGCGCGAATGGCCTTTGCCCGCGCCAAGGTGCACTGGGCGAAGATGGATGCCGCAAAGTAGTCCTGGCCATCTCAGGCCCGGCCCTGTCGGCCCACCCAGGCCCGACCCTAAAATCCAGGGCCTAGGCCCGATGGGCTTGCTTGTGGGCCAGGCTTGGGCCTAAGTTTTGAGCCCACCAGCAGGGCCTAGACGGGCTTGGGCTTGGCATATTGGCATTTTAAGGAAGAGGCCCGACCAACGGCCCTAAGCCCTAAGGGCTTTTGAGGGCTTTTTACCAGATGGGCCGGGCTTGGGCTTGAAAATTAGGCCCGATGGTAGGGCCTGGGAGGGCCTGGGCCTTAGTTTTCTGCCGTGGGCTTTTTTAGGCCCGGCCGAAGCCCGGCCCGACCCGGCCCATGGCCCGATATACCGCAAAGCTGATGATCGAAGGACCGCCCACCGGGAAGGAGCACCGCAAGCCCGAGTTGTATTATGATAGTGTCTTGGAGGGATCCCGCCTTGTGGCGGAGCAATCTTCCAAGGATATTATTTTCCCATGAATATACGCATGTTATCCTATGCTATAATATGAAACAAGATTGTTTATGTAATATAGTACTTGTTATTTGAATTTTTACCTCCTGTGCGGCCGTTAGTATGTTAATTCTGACAGTTGGCCAGTCGTCGGCTTCTGCCCCCACGTAGGAAGTACGGGGGTGTTTGGGATAAATCTAAACACTCTTTACTCCAAGTTTTGGTCCTTAAAGGAGGTGTTTAGCGCAACGAACCAGGCAATCGGGCTATAAGGCTTTATCACCCTCACTTAGCCATAGGAGTTTGACAAAGGAAAGGTAGGCGCAACCCCTAGTGTTCGGAAGACCGAACTTAGGTCTCTATGAACACCTGATCGGATAAAAACCGATCCATCGCATGATGCATTTAGTTATCGCATAATGTGGAAGAAACCGCTAAAGATTTTGTGACCTCTCGAACAGCTAACCAGCTCTCGCCGCATCATGACAGTCAGTTTTCGGCTTTCTCTACTGAGGTGCTCGTCCGGAAGAACCGGGACACAATCGCAGTAGTTCTCTACTACCCTAGCCGATATAGCAGAACGTAGGGTAGCAAGCACATGATCTGGCCCACCCAACTATTGACCCAAGACATGATTCGGAGCCGATGCATATAATGCTATAAGTTCCGAGTGTCAAACAACCGTAAAGGTGTTCGAACTTTCTTGCTATGTTATGGGGTGCAACGAAGCCCCTGGAGAATTAAGGCATACCAGAGTGTACAGCTGCTATTTGACAAAAAATATCAAAAAATGAAACAACAAGTGAATGTCATATAGATAGGGCCGCAAGTTGTCTTCATTGTAATTAAATAGTACATCAAAGCGTATAAGTACAAGTAGTGCGGTAAAAAATATGACTACGGAACCTGTTGTGACCTCGGGGGAGCTGCGTGCTGATCTAGAGCCAGATGGAATGATCCTAGAAAAGGATATCTAGAGATTCCCTCACCCATTCGAGCTACTTCCCTCTTTGGTGTATCCGTCCTTTGATAGGTCCAGCGATCAAGCCACCCATAACGGCCAAGACAAAAGTTAACCTGAAAAAAGAAAAAAAAGAAAATGTACAATAATGTGTGTATGTGTCCCGGAGCGGTTGAGCCGCATTATGGAACACAACCTAGTTGTGCCTCCGTCTATCCCCATGGTTTCTTTAATGCGTAGTTAAGTACGCGCGGAACAAAGGTCGCAGTTGGGACAGAGGCCAAGTGGCTAGTTGAGCTCTTGACGAGCTAGGTTGTCCTACTGCAGGATAGTTCAGACTCTTTTGATAGTGTCCGGGAGCTTGGCCGCCGAATTGGTGTTCAATCTGAAGAGGCCACTCTGTGCTTCTGTTGCTAGGGCGGCGGTGTGCTCTTCGGTATGGAGGGAGCGTTCTGTGTTTCCATTGACTGTTATGACACCACATGGACCGGGCATCTTAAGCTTGAGATAAGCATAGTTGGGCACCGCATTGAATCAAGCGAATGCGGTTCTTCAGAGCAGTGCGTGATAGCCGCTGTGGAAAGGGACGATGTCGAAGATTAGCTCTTTGTTTCGGAAGTTATCCGAGGATCCGAAGATCACCTCCAGTGTGGTTGAGCGTGTACAACAGGCTTCTACACCTGGTATGACACCTTTAAAGGTGGTTTTTGTGGGTTTGATCCTTGAAGGATCGATACCATCTTCCGAAATGTGTCCTGATAAAGCAGGTTCAGGCTGCTGCGCCGACCATGAGGACTCGCATAAGGTGGAATCCATCAATGATTGGGTCAAAGACCACTGCGGCTGAACCACCGTGACGGATACTGGTCGGATGGTCCATGCGATCGAAGGTGATCGGACAGGACGACCATGGATTGTACTTTGGGGCGACTGGCTCCATCATGTAGACGTCCCTGAGTGCGCGCCTCCGCTCCCTTTTGGGAATATGGGTGGCATATATCATATTCACCATTTTGACTTGTGGAGGAAACTTCTTTTGCCCTCCTGTTTTCGGTGGCTGGGGCTCCTCGTCATCGTCGTCGCTTTGCGACCCCTTCTCTTTGCTTTCGGTGTTTGATTTGCCGGCCTATTTGAAGACCCAACATTGTCTGTTGGTTTGATTAGCGGGTGTACCTGGGGTGTCGTGAATTTGACATGGACGATCGAGTATATAGTCCAAACTAGACGTGCCCGGATTGTTTCTTTTAAATGGCTTTTTCCGTTGACCGGACTTGGAGCCATTGAATCCGGCGTTGACAGCCGTGTCTTTGCTGTTATCGTCGTTGTTTTGACGCTTGTGTCTGCTGCGTCCGGGATTGCTATTGCTATCTCTAGCTTCAGAAGTTACAGGTTTACTTGAGGTGTTGTTGCTACGAGCTAGCCAGATGTCCTTGCCCACACAAAAGCGGGTCATAAGCGTTGTAAGGACTGCCATGGACTTCGACTTCTCTTGGCCGAGGTGTCGGGCGAGCCATTCATCACGGATGTTATGCTTAAAGGCCGCTAGGGCTTCGGCATCCGGGCAGTCGATGATCTGGTTCTTTTTAGTTAGGAACCGGGTCCAGAATTTCCTGGCCGACTCTCCGGGCTGTTGGATTATATGACTTAAGTCATCGGCATCCAGAGGTCGGACATAGGTGCCTTGGAAGTTATTGAGGAATGCGCCTTCTAGGTTCTCCCAACTGCCGATAGTGTTTTCGGGTAGACTGTTCAACCAGTGCCGAGCTGGTCCCTTGAGTTTTAGTGGGAGGTATTTGATGGCATGGAGATCATCACTGCGGGCCATATGTATGTGGAGTAGGAAGTCCTCAATCCGTACTGTGGAATCTGTTGTCCCATCATATGATTCAATGTTTACGGGTTTAAACCCTTCTGGGAATTCATGTCCCATTACTTTATCAGTGAAGCATAGGGGGGGGGGGTGCGGCGCCTCTATGTCGGGCTACGTCGCGATGCGGCTCGGATGGAGCTGGTCTGTGGTATTCGGCTCAGAGAGGTTTGTATTTGTTGTTGTGCGTTGGTGCGCACCCCCGCGATCCATAGATCGATCTGGCCTGTCCTGCTTTGTTTTCCAAGTCGTATCACAGGTCATGTGTGTATCCCCGAGCTGTTGTGTTTCTGTTTGTTCGGCGACGTGGTGCGGGCTGGTGTTCGGGCTGAGTTGCCATTTTGTCTCGGCCGCGAGGTGGTCGGTCAGCCGCATTATGCGCTGGTAGTGCTAGCTCCAGTGCCTTGTCGTTGAATTGAGGTAGCAATTTGCGCTTCGGGTAATTTTTGGTTGGGCGTTCGAGTCCATATTCCTCGGCTGCCAGGACCTTAGTCCATCTATCAGTGAGCAGATCTTGATCAGCTTGAAGCTGCTGCCGCTTCTTCTTCAGGCTCTTTGCAGTGGCTATAAGCCGACGCTTAAAGCGCTCCTGCTCAATGGGATCCTCAGGCACGATAAATTCTTCATTGCCGAGGCTCACCTCATCCTCGGAGAGAGGCATGTAATTACTGTCCTCCGAGTCTTCATTAATGGCCTGTTCGTCAGGGCTGGCTCGCCCGTCTTCCCGTTCGGCCTATTCAAAGATTGGCTGGGCGGGGTCGTCGTTGTCTTCGGCATCGTCCGGAGTGCTGTTGTCTCTTGTGCCGGTATCATTGTTTTTACCATGGTGTGGTTTAGAGCGGCGCCGCTGACGTCAGCGCTTCGACTGCTTCTCGGGAGGTTTATCCTCGGCCTGATCCTTTTTATCCTCACCATTGTTTTCTTTGGGTGTATCCACCATGTATATGTCGTATGAGGAGGTGGCAGTCCAGTGCCCTGTGGGCGGTGGCTCCTGTTCTTCTCCTACATCGTCGTCCATACCGTCAATGTCTTCGGAGTCGAAATCAAGCATGTCAGTCAAGTTGTCGAAAGTGGCTATCAAGTGGGTGGTGGATGGGTAACGAAATTCTTTGTCGTCCGCTCCCCCATGCAAGCCGGACATAGTTCAGCCCTGAATCTCCTGACAAGGAGAGAGATTTCAATGAGTTTAACACGTCGCCTAGAGGTGAGTGTTGGAAGATGTTCGCGGAGCTGAACTCCAAGATCGGCGCCCAGCCGGATTCGATGGGCATGGATATACGCGGTTCGGAAGTTCTGATGACACTGGCCTCATTGGAGGTCAGATCTGTGTTCGGCTCTAGCGTCGTTGAGTATGCGGTCTCCGTGGCGGGGTTAAGCCTCCTGCCTTCGAAATGCGCAATCTGCCCTGGATCTAAGGCCAGGACAGTTACAGGTGCTACCTCCTACACGCAGTCCGACGACAGATTTAAGTCATGTTCATCGTGGCGGCAGGGTGCGGCTGTCATGGGCTCGAATCCGTCAAAGATCAAGTCTCCGCGGATGTCGGCGGTGTAGTTCAAGTTTCCAAACCTGACCTGATGGCTAGGGGCGTAGCTGTCGATCTGCTCCAGATGGCCAAGCGAGTTGGCCCACAGTGCGAAGCCGCCGAATACGAAGATCTGTCTGGGGAGAAAATCTCACCCTGGACTATGTTGTTGTAGATGATTGAAGGAGCCATCGAGCCTTATGGTGACGACGCATTGGAACTCTCAATGAAAGCACCAATGTCGGTGTCAAAACCGGCGGATCTCGGGTAGGGGGTCCTGAACTATGCGTCTAAGGCTAATGGTAATAGGAGGCGGGGGACACAATGTTTACCCAGTTCGGGCCCTCTCTATGGAGGTAATACCCTACTTCCTACTTGATTGATCTTGATGATATGAGTATTACAAGAGTTGATCTACCACGAGATCGTAGAGGCTAAACCCTAGAAGCTAGCCTATGATTATGATTATATTGGTCCTACGGACTAAACCCTCCGGTTTATATAGACACCGGAGGGGGCTAGGGTTACACAGAGTTGGTTACAAAGAAAGGAATCTTCATATCCGAATCGCCAAGCTTGCCTTCCACGCAAAGGATAGTCCCATCCGGACACGAGACGAAGTTTTCTATCTTGTATCTTCATATCCCAACAGTCCGGCATATGCATATAGTCCGGCTGTCCGAGGACCCCTTAATCCAGGACTCCCTCAGGGGGAACACAATTAAATAATAAAGCAATCAAAGCAACACAAAGCATAGCATGGCAATACGTGGTGCTAGGGGTGGACTAACGACATGCTACACATTGCAGACGCAGAGGGAAAACATCCAGGAATGTTTTCACAGCGTTTGGCATTTTTTGGACTGATGAATCAGAGAGGACGGATCCATGTTATCTATGCTAGGGGCATCTGATAGATGAACGGATGGCATATTCGGATTCGTCATATATTTCTGATCGACTTTCATGTAGAAAGTTTTTCGATCCGAGCTATGGTTTAATTTATATGATTGCTGAAGTTTAAATCAATATTCTAAAAATTCATGGATTTAATATTAGTTTGAAATAAACAGAAATTCCTAAGTGTACCCACTGGATTAACCAGCGAGTGTATGACAGGTGGGGTCTAGGGCCCAGTCAACTAGTCCAGTCAGTGTTGACTAGGTCAATGTTGACCGGTCAACAGGGTCATGGGGCCCACATGTCATTCCCTTAGACATTTATTTTCAATTTGTTCTTCTGTAAACTAAAAGCGGGTCCACTTGTTAGTGGTACATATACTAATTAACAACTAACTTATCTCTAACTAATCTAACATGGTTGGCCCCTAATACAGAGAGCCAGCCAGCCTCTGGTTCTGTACACGGGCGCACACGGGCTCAAGGCGCCGGCGGCCAGCGATGGGGAGCACTGGCGGGAGCAGGGAAGTAGCCAGGCAGCAGCACCAGTCAGCGGCGGAGGCAGCATGGCAGCAGCCACGACAGCTAGAGGAAGGGGCGGCAAGCGCCGTCCGGCACGGGGCGTGCTGGGCAGGGGGACACGGGCACCCGTAGGCGGCAGGGGGTTGCGGCAGGAGCCAGCGCACGGCTGGCGAAGGCGGGAGAGGGTGCTACAGGTGTGCTGGGCTAAGTGGGCGGACGAGCGCGTGGCCAGAAGTGGCGTGTCCTGGCACTGGTGGCTACTGCTGGGCGCAGACGGCTGCGCGGGCATGCGGAAGGGCGCCGGTGGTCGCGCGGGGCAAGCAGGGTGAGCCGCGGTGGCTGAGGAGAGGGGGAGAAAGGGGGCACGGGTGGAGGCTCACCCTGGGGAGGCCGTGGACGAGCTCGGCGAGGCCGGGAGGCGCCAGTGGTGGAGATCGACGGCGATGGCCACGACGGTCATGGGTGAAGAAAAAGACGTGGGTGTTGTCCGTGTGGTTCCCCGGGCTCGATCCGGTGGTGGAGACGATGAAGCAGATGACGGAGAACCTCATGGACATGGCGATGCAGCGATGGGGAGTCGGTGGCCGTGGGATCGACGAAGGCACGACGATGACATCTCGGGCATGAGGTTCAGAGGAGAAACGCAAGTGGGAGAGGGGAATTTCGGGGGCTAGGGTTTGTCAACGAAATCGGGGGAACATTTAGGATGAATGACACGAGGCAATCTGGGCATGGACAGCGTGTGTGCACCATGGCGCCTCTGCCTCTGCCTTCCTACTGTACGTGAAGAAGGAGAGGCCCTTGACTGGGCTGAGCCGCGCTATACCTATGGGCTGCATGTGAGCAGTGTTGTCTCTGGCTTTTTCTTTTCCTTTTCTGTTAAAGCTTTTAGCTCTTGTTTTAGATTTATTTGAGGTACCAAATGAGTTTGTTTACTTGTGAAAAATTGCACGTAAATCAATGGAAATATTAAATGGCACAAGAAGTTTGGGGCCAAAAAGGAATTGTCTAAACATTTTTAGAAATTGAGAAGGACAGTTTAATTGATGCTGGACCACTAAATTAAGTCTCGAGGATTAATTGGTGGGTCAAATAATGTTGGCATTAATATGACAATGATTAGGGGAATTTATAGAATATTTTGAACATTTTATTCTTTCTCTTAGAAGAAATAAATTATTTGACTTTATATTCAATTATAAAATGGCTTTGATTTTTGTCAAGTGGAAATTTGGTTTAGCTAATTGTGATGACATGGCACCATTAGCATGGGTTTACTATAGAATGAATACCGGGGTGTTACATTATGCAACCCTTGGATACCGGAGGAATACCTTGTGTGCTATCAAACGTCACAACATAACTGGGTGATTATAAAGATGCTCTATAGGTATCTCCGAAGGTATTTGTTGGGTTGGCATAGATCAAGATTAGGATTTGTCACTCCGAGTATCGGAGAGGTATCTCTAGGCCCTCTCGGTAATACACATCATAAGAAGCCTTGCAAGCAAAGTGACTAATGAGTTAGTTATGGTATGATGTATTACGGAACGAGTAAAGAGACTTGCCGGTAATGAGATTGAACTAGGTCTGAAGATACCAACGATCGAATCTTAGGCAAGTAAACATACCGATGACAAAGGGAATAACATATGTTGTCATTACGGTTCGACCAATAAAGATCTTCATAGAATGTGTGAGAGACAATATGAGCATCCAGGTTCCACTATTGGTTATTGAACGAAGAGGTGTCTCAGTCATGTCTACATAGTTCTCGAACCCATAGGGTCCACACGCTTAACGTTCGATGATGATATTGTATTATATGAGTTATGTGATTTGGTGACCGAATGTTGTTCGGAGACCCGGATGAGATCACAGACATGACGAGAAGTCTGGAAATGGTCGAGAAGTAAATATTGATATATAGGATGATAGTATTCGGACATCAGAAGTGTTCCGGAGGGTACCGGGTACATATCGGGTCACCACAAAGGAGTTCCGGGCAACCCCGACAAAGATATGGTCTTAATGGGCCGAGGGAGGGACAGACCAGCCCACAAGGGGCTGGTGCGCCCCTTACCCTGGTCGCAGGCCCTAGAGGAAGGAAAGGAGGGGGCACCACCTCCTCCTGCCTTTTGCCCTTGGTGGGAGAAAGGAAAAAGGGGGCGCCACCTCCTCCTTCCTTCCCCTCATCGCCAAAAGAAGGAAAGGGGGGCGCCGGCCTAGGGCAGGAGCCCAAGTAGGATCCCTCCTACTTGGGGCGCCTCTAGGGCTGCTTCTCCCTCCCTCCCACCTATATATACATGGGGGGCGCCACATATGGCCAAGACATTATCTTAGCCGTGTGCGGAGCCCCCCTCCACAATTTATGCCTCCGGTCATATCTTTGTAGTGCTTAGGTGAAGCCCTGCAAGGATCACTTCACCATCACCGGCACCATGCTGTTGTGTTGACGGAACTCATCTACTTCCTCGACACTTTGCTGGATCAAAAGTTCGAGGGACGTCATCAAGCTGAACGTGTGCAGAACTCGGAGGTGCCCTATGTTCGGTGCTTGATTGGTCAGAACAAGAAGAAGTTCGACTACATCAACTGCGTTGTCAAACGCCTCTGCTTTCGGTCTACGAGGGTACATAGACATACTGTCCCCCTCTTGTTGCTATGCATATCCTAGATAGATCGTGCGTGAGCGTAGGATTTTTTTTGAAATTGCATGCTACGCTCTCCAACAGGCAAGGGCTAGACACCAGGGTTCATGGCGTCTACCCCTCGGTTAGACGCTGGAGTCCGTGGCGTCTACATAAACGTCGGGAACTGTGGCGTTTAGCCCTAGAGCTCGAGAGGGACTCTTCCTTGCGTTCCAAACCGATTTTGGGGAGACCCTCTCGCCCAAGTAACGACCCGAGGGCTCAACATATAAATAGAGGAGCAGGGATAGCCCCTAGAACACACCACAATTCACCAAACTGTTGATGGCGCCCCTGTTCCTCTAGTTCATCCTTTGCTCTAAATCTGTTGTGCTTGGCGAAGCTTGTGGAAATAGTTTCACCACCGGCGTTACCACGCGATCATGCTACCGAAACTCATCTACCTACTACTTCGCCCCTCTTGCTTGATCAAGAAGGCGAGAACGTCATCGAGCTGAACATGTGCTGAAGCGGAGGTGTCGTATGTTCGGTGCTTGATCGAAACGGATTGTGAAGGTGTACGACTACACAAACCGCGTTGATAAACTCTTTTGCTTAGCAATCTACAAGGGTATGTAGATGGTCTCCCCTCTCGTATCTATGCATCTCCATGGATAAATCTTGTGTGTGCGTAGGATTTTTTTGTTTTCCATGCAACATTCCCCAATAGTTAGCAGCGCTAGCTCTCTTCAAGGAGACCATCGACCGAACCCCGCTTCTCCCCATATTCTTTTCTTTTCCATTTTAAGTGTGTGAACATGGGTCGGCCCGATTACTTAACGCCCTTCGGCGAGAATTCACGCACGACTCGCTTAATGTGAGAAATAGTCCCCCCCCCGCCGCCCGAGAACTAGGGGCGGACAACTATCGGACCAGCCCATTATCATAATCGCTTAGGATGTGTTTGGTTGCCTACATCAGGCCCAATCAGGCCTGCAAAAAAAACCGAGCTATTTGGTTTTGTGGGTTCACTTCTGAGCCTGCGTAGCACGAAACTCAAAGCACATCTTAATTTGTCTTGCCGAGAACGCTCAGATCGACAGTTTTCAATGAGACATGCCGAGCTAAGCCACAACAAGCACAGATGGGTGGGTCCCTTGCACGAGAGGAGGCTAGAGGGGATGCAAGCACGTACAGAACCTGTATGTATTATCTTCTTCTACCTCCACTAAGCTCATGCTTAATCTCATTTCTTCCTTCTCCCTTCTAATCTACACAACCATGTTTTCATTCCAGATAAGCTCTACATGAAAAAGATGCACGTTGATATTACGGTTCCATTTTTGTGACCGGTTCAGAGTTTCATCGACCTTAAATGTTCAAGTTTATGTTCGCATTTAGAGTTATTTTTGGACGAATTTTGTCAAATTCGTCACGCACAATCGATGATTCAAAATTTCCTTTGACCAGTAGCCTAATCTCGCAGTTCCACATGACATACGTGTTGCAAACTTTCTGTTTCGACAATCATAAACGAGAAAATTTACAGCTTCCTCATGATTGTACATATGCATGTGTGTGTTGTGATTTAAGACACTGCTTAATCATTCCTCTAGGCCGGCATGGTTTTTCTCGATCTCCTCTCTCGCGTCTTGCTGTAGTGGCGTCATCATCATTGTCGTTCATCTCGGCCTTCTCCCCATGATCATATAGCATTAACGCCGCCATGGGGCGCACAATGTATTTCTTCTCCTTTTTCCTCTGCCTCGGAGGACTCTATTCGTCCCTCTCGATGCATGTGTCATTCCTCTTAACCTCCTTGCCTACATCCTACTAAACTGGAGTCGTTTTCGGCGTCGGTCATCTCAGCCTCCTCTCTCTTGTCCTACTTCATAGACGCTTCCATGGCGCGAGCACTGCAGTTCTCCTCCTCTGTCCACTGTCTTTGTGCGGACTTTCACTGCAGACGAGGCTAGCAACTAGTTTGCCACGCCGCTGACTGGGTCGCTCGCACACGACTCTGTGCTCGTCGTGTTGGACGTGGCACCACGACCACAGTCCAGCGCAGTCGCTATGGTCCGATATGAACTACATTTCTCCTCCCCCGCCTTCTCCCTCGATACTCCTCTACACAGACTTTCTCTATGGCGGCGATGTTAACAACTTGTTCTCCGCGGCACTGGATGGAAACTCGCCTGAGATTCCGTGCTCGTCGTGTCGGACATGGCGTCGTGGTCACTGTCCACCGCAGTTGCGAGGCATAGTGTAATTGTGTGTGTTAAGTGTCAATGTTAGATCTTAATCATATCCCACATACGCAACCAAACACAGTGTAGTTGCGTGAGCCGAGACAATACGGGCAACCAAATGCTATGCAAAAATTGCTCCCCTAATGCAAGGCATATGTTGTACCTCAGCTAGGCTTCGTTGAGTCATGCTCCACGGGCCAGAATCACTCAGGAAGGCTACCAAACACACCCTTACTACTGCTGCGATGTCGTTGTAGATTCTTTCACTCTACTTTTTTTTGCCTTTTCATTTTCTATTGCTCTTTCTTTGGTTTATCTTTGTTTCTACATCGGTTTCTTTTAGTTTGTTTTTTATTAGATATCCTTTTTTTCACTGGTTTTCTCTTTCCGTCTTCGTATACTTTGGTTCTCATTTGTTTCATTCTTGATTTTCTTCGAATTCTCAGTTTTCTTTTCTTTTTTTGTTTCTTTATCAATTTTTATAGTCTTTTAATACATGTCTACTATTTCTCAATATACAATGTACATATTCACTGCACATGAGAAATATTGTTTAATACATGTTGGGCATTTTTTTAAACACTTGATGTACAATTCTTAAAGATACATGTTGAAAGGATCGATATGGTTGACTAGAGAGTTGGGTGAATAGGCAACTAACAATATTTAGCTTTTCTTCACAAATTAGTTTTAGCAACAAATAGGTTGTCTAGATGTGAAACTAGGTGAACAACAATAAGTGCAAGCAAAAGATACAACACAACAATAGCTTGCACAAAGTAAAGGTAAGATATAACCACAAGTGGAGCCGGTGGAGATGAGGATGTGTTACTGAAGTTCCTTCCCTTTTAGGGGAAGTGCGTCTTCGTTGGAGCGGCGTGGAGGCACAATGCTCCCCAATAATCCACTATGGCCACCGTATTCTCCTCACGCCCTCACACAATGTGAGATGTCGTGAATCCACTAGCGGTGCCCTAAAAGGCGATGGTCGAACCTTTACAAACAAGGTTGGGGAAATCCCCACAACTTGATTGGAGGATCCCAACAACATCACGGAGCTTCACCACAATGGAATGTGGCTCCGAGGTGACCTCAACCGTCTAGGGTGGTCAAACACCCAAGAGTAACAAGATCTGCAATGGATTAGTGGGGGAGTCAAATTTCTCTTGGTGGAAGTGTAGATCCGAGCCTTCTCAACCAATCCCTAGAAAATCAACAAGTTTGATTGGCTAGGGAGAGAAATTGGGCGAAAATAAGCTTTTGGAGCAACAATGGAGTTTGGGGGAGGAAGAGGTGGTTCTTCTTGAGGAAGAAGACCCCCTTTTATAGTGGGGGACAAATCCGACTGTTATGCACCTCCCAACCCGTAAGCAAGCAGTGATAGTGTCCTGGACTAGGGGGTATTCACCACATCGTCTCCCGACCAGGTGGATCGGGCCGAGGACCCCCATGGCAGTTCACTCATGGGCCACTTCGGGCAGCCCATGCCGCATACAAGGAGTATTCCACAAGACTTGGTGATCAAGACAAGGACTCCTCTCCACCAACGTATTCGGCTAGGACTCTTGCTATCCTAGGTCTCTGGTGCATTTTATAAGTCAAGGCCAGGCTAGTCGATAGATCATTATGACAATCATATACAATCTAGACTTCTAGGGTTTAGCCATTACGATCTCCTGGTAGATCAAATCTTGTAATACTCATATTCATCAAGATCAATCAAGAAGGAAGTAGGGTATTACCTCCGTAGTGAGGGCCCGAACCTGGGTAAACATCATGTCCCCTGTCTCCTGTTGCCATCGACCTTAGACGCACAGTTCAGGACCCCCAACCCGAGATCCGTCGGTTTTGACACCGACATTGGTGCTTTCGTTGAGAGTTCTGCTGTGTGATCGGCAAAGGATCAATGGCTCAACTGCAGATCAACTGCGATGTCAGCTTCTTCGATGCTGGCTCGACTGGTCACCTTGGCTTGACCGAGGACTGCGCCCTACCTCCGATCGTCATGTTCGGATGAGGGCCTTCATCAACATCAACCCCGATCTCTATCATGATCATGGAGGAATTATCCTCGGAGCTCAACATCAACATTGCCCTTGGGTGACCGTGCTTTTTTTCCGGATAGTGAACTTGTATCCGCTGCCACCACCTCCTCAAGCATCGCTTTGACGATTCCTTTGGTGGAATTGTGCGGAATTAAGTCTACAATGACCATGCAAAATTTTGTCGAGTTCCGATGGAGAAATCTCTGATGATCTACGATATACCGGAGCCCTGTCCAATCTAGACGGGAATCTTGGGAGTCACTTTTGGGAGTCACTTTTCTTCGGACTGCTACAACAAATAAACCAGGTGCTATTAATCCTAGCAATTTTTTCTTGTTGGGTTTTTTTTCTTAAGGAATTATTACTCTGCTTTGTTCCATCATCTGTACACAGGTCTATCAAATGGCGGCCACATTAACGATGGTCGCGTGGTGGTTCGGTCAGTTTCCATACATAGTTTGGCGAACGCCGCATCCGGAACTCGGACCGACCTATGGATTCAGGCTTTGCCACGCCTTTACTGCATCACGCCGATGCCCTACATCAACATTGACTTCGACGCCAGGCCACATATTTTTAAATAAATTATCTTGCTTAAATTAATTACACAAGGATTTTTATATATTTATATTATTATTGTTGGCCTGCATTATTTAACATGTGCAGGTAATCGACTTCGATTGCGTCATGTGATCGCTTCGGCAAGCCGACGCCGTCATCCCAATCGGCATAAATCGGCTTGCGTGATCACTTTGTTGGTCGAATTGCCATACCGACATGCTCGGTTGCCTTGGGGACTTCGGCATCGCTGAGAGAGCTCTACCTCATCAAGTGTTCGGCACACGGGCCATATTTCTTTTATTACTCACTTTGCATAAATTATTAATTATGCAACGATTTTTATTTTTTTATTATTATCATTACTATTATCTTCGGTTTGCACTATTTTCTGTGCACATGTAAATGATCCGGGTCGGGTAGTGTTGTCTCCTTGGCTTACCGACCTGCTCCGTCACCTCGGCTAGACCGGGGGCTTCGTCATCACTTCATTAACCCACGTCGGGGACTTCGGCATCACTCTGCCGGCCTGCATTGGCCGAGCCGTGTCACTACCTCGGAGTGTCGAACTCCTTGCTTGGACACCTCGGGCTTGGAGGTTGGGACCTTGGCCATGCCAAGGACTGCGAACCTTGTCGGATCTGTCACAGATCAATGGGCATCTTCATCCCGCCACAAGCCTGAATAGCGTCATCAACACCGAGCACATTAACCAGCTAAGTCGCTTTCATGCTCAAAAACTCTCAATTTTAAATTTTGTTCGGTTCGACCAAGCAGTATACTTTTTGGCAAAAAGTTGTTTGTGACAAAATTCCTTGTCAAAACTTTGTTTGTGACACAAAATTCAAATACCCCATTTATTTGGGGGCTTCTTTTATGAAGCTTTTCCTCTTGCATATGATTATACTTGTATGGCTTTGTTCCTTGTTCATGTATTATGCCACAATATGCACCATCTTGACTTAAGTGTTTCACAAGCTGGGTTGCCTTGCTCCTGTGTTTACCCCTACATTCCCGATTGTTTGTCTAGGGAGTAAATGGAGCACCTCTGCGATTGTCACGATCGGGTCATCTGAGCTCGGACCTCAGACTGGGTGAAGCCAAAAGCTAGCGCTCTTATTGTTTTCAATCATGGTCGGCACACAACGGAACTCATGAGTACAAAAAATCTATTGCACAAGTCTCATAGTAACAATGAGCAACTGAAGAAAGGTATCAGTGGGGGTACTATTTTCTTTGAAGATGCTTCTTACACTTCGCCAGTAAGATAGCATAAGTTCCCTAAGCGCGCTTTGTCTGTTACAGCCTTATGGCCTGATTGCCTGGTTATCGGAAACACCGTCGATATTCTCGACAGGTGGAGTACATAACACTTTTCGGCCCTTGACCGAAGAGGTAGAAGCCGATGGTCGGTTAAGACGCATTTAAAGTTCGGGTGAACACAGATATGATATAAGTACTTCGGTACATACAAATCATTATACATAAAATTCTTTTACCCAAGTCACTTGGGGGCTCTTAAAATTTATATGAGCTGTTTTATAGTAAATGTGTATTCTTCTTGGTTGTTGCAAAGTCTTTTTCTACCGCTCCTTTTTCGACTCGAGTGTATGGTCAATAGCCGGATAGCCTGTCTTCTCTCTAAAAGCCACTCAAGTTTAGTTCGCTAAACTGGCCTCGGAGAAGTACTCCGGCTTCAGGATAAGGAGCTTGAAGCCGTAGGCTGACCCGCTTGAAGTCTTGAGATCGGATGTGTCATGTTAAAGCACGACAGAAGCACAATTTTTTAAGACCAATTTCAGATTGGCACCAAAAAGTTGATCTAGTTCGGACGTCAGATTTTTACTGAAGTTTTTGTTTTTGCAAGCCTATGGCACTTTTAAACTATTTGTATGTTTCCAGCATAAGTCTTGCAGTGCAACGCCGGACACCTTTAGAGATTCGGCAAAAACATTATCGGATATTGCTATATATGCATAGGTTTCGAATTGTGTCTTTGGTTAATAGTTGGGTTGCCCGGCTCCTGTGCTTGCCTCCTACGTTCCGCTTTGTTCGGCTAGGTGCACAAAGGGAGAACCACTGCGATTGTGCTTCTAGCTAGCATGGTTAAGCGCCTCAGTGGAGAAAGCCGAAAACTGACTATCACAATAAGCGTAAACTGGTCAGCGCTCCGATGAATGTATTAAACTATAAGATCGAAAGAGGTCACCCCGTGTTAAATGATGACATTCATAACATTGGTTAAAGTGTTTACGGCTTGACCTCGATTATCGTCGAACACTAACCGGGGGCTAGTTACTGGCCTCCCAACTTTAAGCTCCTATGACTAAGTGAAAGTTATAAAGCCCGCATATCTAATTGCCTCATTTCCGCTAACACAACTGCCTTCGGGCACCGAGACGTTAGCTAAGGGTTGTTTTGTTATTGCAAAAACACCCTGCATAGCATCTACAAGGGGGTGGAAGCCGATGATGGGCCACATTCAAATGATAAACGGTCGCAACAGAGTCAAAATAAACATATCATCGGCGTTTGTATTTAATATACAAGAGTTGCCTTCCATAATCATCGTTATAAAGCCATAAATATGCATCAATTTGACTTAAGATTTTGGCCAAGCTGGGTTGCCTGGCTCCTGTGCTTACCAATACATTTCCGATTGTTCGGCTAGGCGGTAAAGGGAGCACCTATGTGATTGTTACTAACGGGTCATCCGAGTTAGTACCTCAGACTGGGTGAACCCGAAAGCTAGCAATCTTAAAGGATCACATTGGTCGGCAATGACGAAAGTGAAAATTTTGATTCATTAATACCATAGAGTTCGGGAACTTTCCCCAAACTAAATCCTCAATATTTTCCTCCCACATTGATCGGATCAGAGGTGAGATTTCATGATCATGATAAGCATGACGACCTAAAGAAAGGAACCGATTGCGGTACTATTTTCTTTGGAAGATGTTTCTTACGTTAAAACATAATATAACATATCTCTCCGTGTACCTTTGTTTATAAAACCGTATGGCCGGATTGCCTTGTTTTCCATAAATCTTTGCCCTTATAACGGCTTTATAAAGTAGGAAAACACTCCTCGGCTACTGGCCAAAGAGGTTGAAGCCGATGGTCGGTCAACAAAGTTTTGTACAATATGGATTCGAGCATTAATGATGTAGAGTACTTGGATACATAGAATCATTACACATAATTTGTGATTTTACTATGGATATCGATCCTTAATTCGGCCACCCGTGCCCGCATTAAGGCTCGGGGGCTATTGGGCTTCGGGCTTGTTATTTACAAATATTAAAGGGGCACATTGATCCCCTGATCTGGTGTTGCCACCCGACCAGTGTCTCAGGGGCTACTGCGTTGCCTGTTCAATGCAGAAAATTAAAAGTGCTTAGTGTTTGTCTTGACCGAACTATGGGCAAACACGTCTTTGGACAACAATAGGTACCATCTGGACCTACCTGGTGTCAAGCTAATATATTGCGGCGACTTCTCAAGACCCTCTCTCAAGGGCCCATTCGCTGATCATTACACTGTGTTTCTATTCCTACGTATGCTGCTGAGCTAGGAGTTGATCCTCAGGCCGATTTTGCGCATCGACCTGAGTCTCAGGGGCTACTAGGATCAGCGGTTTCATGTTTTCCTTTAGGTGCATCTCGGATTTTAGACTGACTGACACCTTGAGGGCTACTGGATGTACATATACTGGCTATTTATCTCGACAGAGAATAAATTGCACCAGTCAAAAATATTCACAAAAAATCAGCCCGCGGTCGGGGTGGTGCACCACCTCGGAAGCTGTCCGGCATAAAGCTCAGGTGCCAGTGGCTTGCTCCATAGAGGGCATTTCCGGCATTAAGCTCGGCTGAATTCGTTCAATCTTTTAAAAGACCGAGGTAGTTTACAACACCTAGGACGCTGACCATCGTTGGAGCTCGAAAGTGGTCTGGCATAAAGCCCGGATTCGAATGGCTCGTTCCATAGAGAACTTTTCAGCGTTAAACTCGGATAACCTCCTTCAAACTTTTTCAAGCCAAAGTGATCTATGACACCTCAGACATAGTCCGGCATTGGAGCTCGGATATAGTCCGGCGTTGGTGCTTGGCTGCAAAAGATATCTCGAATGCAATCCGGCATTGGAGCTCGGATGCAAGAGGACATCGCCGCACGGGAACAACTTCAAACCCAAGGTGTGGCGTAAAAAATAATCCTAAGGCATTGATAAAGGCCGAGAACTTAAAGGGGCTCCTCGGATACCCG
The DNA here is from genome assembly GCF_002162155.2 of Triticum dicoccoides. Lineage (NCBI taxonomy): Eukaryota > Viridiplantae > Streptophyta > Magnoliopsida > Poales > Poaceae > Triticum > Triticum dicoccoides. Next base: position 373,222,896 of record NC_041381.1, on the reverse strand, counting down.
ATGTGTAAACCCTTCGGATTCATTTCGGCGATCCTCAAGATCGAAGACGAGAAGATTTGTTGAACCAGTTTTCAAGACCGACAATCGAAGATGAAGAACAGTTCGGAAGGATCGAGGAGCGTCCCCAACTTGAAGACCGGTTCAAGGGGCTACTGACGGTGTCCTAGACTAGGGGGTACTCACCACATCGTCTCCCGACTAGGTGGATCGGGTCGAGGACCCCCATGGCGGTTCACTCATGGGCCACTTCGGGCAGCCCATGTCGCATACAAGGAGTATTACACAAGACTTGGTGATCAAGAAAAGGACTCCTCTCCACCAACGTATTCAGCTAGGACTCTTGTTATCCTAGGCCTCTAGTGCATTTTATAAGCCAAGGCCAGGCTAGTTGATAGATCATTATGACAATCATACAAGCTAGACTTCTAGGGTTTAGCCATTACGATCTCGTGGTAGAACAGCTCTTGTAATACTCATATTCATCAAGATCAATCAAGCAGGAAGTAGGGTATTACCTCTGTAGTGAGGGCCCGAACCTGGGTAAACATCGTGTCCCCTGTCTCCTATCACCATCGACCTTAGACGCATAGTTCGTGACCCCCTACCTGAGATCCGCTGCTTTTGATACCGACAAGCGGTACTACCGCTCTGGGAGCGGTACAACCGTTCCTTGTAGGCTGAACAGGTGAATAGAAGGGCAGGGAAGAAAATAGAGGAATAGGCGGTGGTAGCCTTTGTAGTAGGGGCAGTACTACCGCCTATCGGTGGTACTACCACTGTTACAACCGCCAGTTTTCTAGGGCGAACAAGTAGCACGGTAGAGACCTTGAGGCACTATTGTAAAACTTGACACGAAAAAGTTGAGGCCCCAGCTCCGAGCGGTAGTGCGAGCAAAGGTAACAGCAGTACTACCGCTTGTAGCTCTTCTCCCATTCTTCGGCACAAACCAAGGACAATCCAGTGAGGTGGAAAGAGGTAAAGGGTGCAATATGAGTGTGTACATGTTGATTCCACCTGAACCTTTCCGAAGCGGACCCCCTCTTGATAGTACGGTTTTCCCTACGACTCAAATCCACCAGAAAAGAAACAAGGGAAAGAAAAACCGTCTCCAGTTGATACTCCGAGGGGCACGAATCGTCTTGTCCAAGTGCTTGAAAGCATGAAATACTCAATGCACACGATTAGTCCACAAACACATTGTCATCAATGACCAAAACCACTTAGGGTGAAATATGCTCTAACAATCTCCCCCTTTTTGCTAGATTGATGACAACACGGGATTTTCACAAAGGAATACCAAAAAGATATGCAACCCCACAATCTACAAAATATAGACAACCCCCTAGATGTGTGCACTATTTTAGATATGCTTTTGGAATGCAAAATACATACATATAGGATCCACACTCCCCCTATATTTTATAGACCGAGCCATACTTGCATAAACATAGTATGATGAAAGAAGGTAAGTGATAATATGTGAGCATATAAGTAATAGCATAGGCAAGAGATGCATCTCACAGACAATCAATAACATAAAGTACTTGACATAATTAGATAGAGATAGGATAGCTCATATGTCTCACACCATATATGGTCTCGAACACACAGGACAACCACAAACCAAATAAAATGAAAGAGTTCGAGCGAGGAAAGCAACAACAAAAGAAACACATTCGACTCACAACACACTTCAAATCCCTAAACTCTCTCCCCCTTTGGCATCGATACACCAAAAGGGCAGAGAGGACATCTAAGAACGCCGGTGGTAGCAACACTCCAGGACATCACCAATCATGCTCCCCGTTAGACTCCCCTGCAGCAGGCGTAGGGCCTCCAGTGCCATCATCATAATCGGTCCACGGGCAGTGCACTCTGACCCAAGACTCCTCATCACTGACCTTCTCCTTAGAGCCATCTAAAATGTTGAGGCCAACCTGCCTCATAATGGCCTTGTCACGACAACAAGCCTTCTTTGCAGCAACATGAGCCTTATATTGTCCCTTGGCTTGAAGGTGAAACAACTTCATCATCTTCTGCTTGAGCTTCTTAGCCCAAGAGGGCTCCTCATACGGCTCATAGTCTGGCTCATCATCATCCTCAAACCTAACTGTGTCATGCTATTGTGGGGCAGGAGTTGTGGTTCCCCACTTCTCCTTCTGCCTCAGCTAAACAACATCATGAGACACAAGCTCTCCAGTGATAAGCTCCTCATCAGGAAATGTAGAGGCCTATGTCTCCTCAATGAGCCGCATCAGGTAGGGGCCATAAATGATGCACTTATGCTCCATGATCGCACAACAAAGTTCTAACCACATGACATGAGAAACATCCAACACCTCCTGTGAGCCCTGCTCCTTCTGGTAGAAGAGAAGGAGGTTCACCAGATAGGAGTGCACCATCTCCTGGTTGCCAATGCGAGGGAATAATGTGTTCCCGAAGGTCCGATGCATGATATCCATAAAGGACCCGAGCTATAGGAGACATGGCCGGTCTGAGACACCTTGCTGGTAGAGTAAGGCCACAAAGCCTCCTTATGAGTAGCAGCAGCCTCCTTGTGATGGCGAAACCCAATTGGGATTTGGGCGCCCTTATCATCATAAGACAAACTCTCCATGAAGTTCTTCCAAGGAGCAGACAGACGCCGACCATTGGTCATCCAAGAGAGAGTCCTCTCCACATCATGCCCAAAGTGCACTGTGGCATAGAACTGGGCCACAAGCTCCGCATCAAAGTCTTTGTTGGAAGAAATGTTCCTCTTGATATCAAGTTCTTCGCACCTCTACAAAGCGGCTCCAAAGTATGGAAAGTCCCTCTCCATGTGAGAGAGATCAACAGGCTTGACTTTCACAAACATATTCTTCTTTGCCTTCAACACATCATGGAAGATAGACTCTTGAAACCTGTTCCAAAACATGCAATGAACAAGCGCAGGATCTTGAGGCTCCCGGCATGGATTGCGCTTACGAGCTGTACTGAACTCTAGAGCAGACATATCATGAGCGCCCTTGGGCCCCTTGTTCTTGGTAGCAATCACCTTGACTCTCTGTCTTGGCAGATCATTGGAGCCACGCACGGGCGGGGTGCCACTCACTGGAATGGTGCCACTCACTGGAACATTAGTAGAACAGTAGCGCTTGGATCCTCAGGTACGAGTAGGATTCTTGTGGCGAGCTGGATTCCCAGAGCTACTACCACCTGGAACACACACACAAGAACACGAAAGAGGCAAATAGTATAAGTCAAGGAAAAAGAGAGACACAAGAGTGAAGGTGGAACGGGGAAAAGTTGAAGTTGGTAGCTCTACATGGTAGTACGACACCTCCCACCGGTAGTACCGCCCACAAGCGGTAGTACCGCTCTGGAGGAATGGTAATACCGCTCAAGGCGGATGTCAATGGATCTTACAACTTCCACAGAGAGATCTGGTAGTACCGGAGGTGCCAAATTCAAATTTTCGCGGTTAAACCTTCAATCTACCTACTCTAGTAGTCTTCTACGTCCTACTCATGCCCCGATTTAGCCAAAAATCGAAGAATGCGACGGATATTGCCCTAAAGCCTAGATCGAAAAACTAGAACCAAATAGGAGAAGAAAGGGGGCAATACTGGCATCCATGGCAAGAGGAGAGGGTGGGGATCGATCCCACTAGACAGAAAGCGGAAGACGGCTCGGAGGCAGGGGCCCGGCGGCGGCCCTCCACTGCTTGTTCATTGCCTGAGATAGAGAGAGAAGAGGAGTGAGTGAATGGGTATGGGGAGAGAAACCCCCCCTGCCCCGACTCATAACCCCCGCTCAAACTCACCGTGCGGTAGTACCATGGGACCGGACGGTAGTACCGCTAATAAGTGGTAGTACCGTGCAGGCTCAGCGGTACTACCATGCAGGCGAAAACAGGCAGGAGCGGAAAAGAAAAGGAAGGCTTATGCAAATGAGAAGACCAAGAAAACTAGAGACAAACAAGACAAGGAATAGAAACAACCGGAAGAGACACCCCAAGCACAAAAGCAAAGAAAAAGAGAGGTACACAAGAAGTGTCTCAAACACACAGAGACCTCAAGACCAGTAACAATCATTGATCATGAGGAGAGGGCAGTGGTCGAAGCCACCTATTTTGAGTTAATAGGTATGGCACCGCGAAGATTTCATTGGGCCCATGACCAAAACTCATCTTTGAAGCACAAGTACCATAAAAATGGCTAATGTGAAAGACTTGATCTATTTATGCATAATGGGGGGGGGGAGAGTTCATTGAGAGGACAACACTCCCCCTATGTCCATGCCTACATCTAGAACAAGATAGAATGATGAGTGTGGTGGGGTGTGCCTAGACTCAAGCCACATTGCTTGAATCAATGATATTTAGCTCATGCCTTAACTCAAGAAATCTTGCTTCATCTAGGGGCTTGGTGAAAATATCCGCTAGTTGCTCTTGAGTGTTGATGTAGATGATCTCAATATCTCCACGCTTGATGTGATCCCAAATGAAATGGTGACGAATCTCAATATGCTTTGTCTTGCTATGTTGCACCGGATTGTCACATAGAAGAGGCACTTTGTCACAAGTGACACCGTAATCCTTTAAAGTTTGCCTCATCCATAGCAATTGTGCACAACAACTTGCGGCAGCTACATACTCGGCCTCGGTGGAAGAGAGAGACACACATTTTTGCTTCTTCGAAGACCAACTCACCAAAGAGCGACCAAGGAATTGGCACCCTCCGGAAATTGACTTCCTTTCTACACAATCTCCCGCCCAATCCGAGTCCGAGTAACCCATGAGATCAAAGCTTGCTCCTTTGGGGTACCATAAGACAAAGTTTGGGGTATGAGCCAAATATCAAAAGATTCGGTTGACCACCATATAATGACTTTCCTTACGGCTTGAAATCGTGCACAAATTCCCACACTCAACATGATATCTGGTCTAGATGCACAAAGGTAAAGCAAGGATCCAATCATGGAGCGATATACCTTTTGATCCACTACTTTACCATTGGGATCACTGTCAAGCTTGCATTTGGTGGGCATGGGGAACTTGACGGGCTTGACATCATCTAGCTTGAATCTCTTGAGCATGTCTTGGGTATATTTGGCTTGGTTTATGAAAGTTCCTTCTCTTATTTGCTTGACTTCGAACCCAAGAAAGAACTTCAACTCTCCCATCATAGACATCTCAAACTTCTCGGTCATTAGCGCGGCAAACTCATCATTGAAAGAATTGTTAGGAGAACCAAATATAATATCATCAACATATAGTTGGCATATGAACAAATACCCTTTGACCCTCTTAGCAAAAAGTGTGGGATCAATTTTCCCAATTTCAAACCCACGATCTTGCAACAAACTCGGTAAGGTGCTCATGCCACGCACGTGGGGCTTGTTTAAGGCCATAGAGCGCCTTCTTGAATTTGTATACATGATTCGGGAGCTTGGGATCCTCGAATCCTAGAGGTTGTTTGACATATACCAACTCATTCAAAGGACTATTAATAAATTCACTTTTCACGTCCATTTGCTGCAACTTAAAATCATGATGAGATGCATATGCAAGCAACATGTGAATAGATTCAAGACGATCAATGAGGGAAAAGGTTTCACCGTAGTCAATACCCTTGACTTGGGAGTAGCCTTGTGCCACCAATATTGCCTTGTTTCGAACAACCACACCGTTCACATCTTGCTTGTTCTTGAAGATCCATCTGGTCCCAATGACATTGTATTCCTCCGTTGGCCTTGGCACCAATTCCCAAACTTGGTTGCGCTCGAAGTTGTTGAGTTCATCATGTATGGATTCAAGCCAATCCTCATCATTGAGCGCATGTACCTTTTGGGGTTCAACACACGAAACAAACGCATGATGCTCACAAAAGTATGACAATTGTTTACGAGTAGTTACCCCTTTTCTCAAGCTCCCAAGCACCTTATCCATGACATGTTGTTAACGTCGAGCTTGGAAGCCACCTTAGTGGCACGGCGCTCCAGAAGTTCCTTGAAGGGCATTCGAGGGTCATCTTGCTCATCTTGAGCACCGTCTTGAGTTTGGTCTTGATCTTGAGCTTGCTCTTGATCTTGAGCACCATCTTGAGCTTGCTCTTGATCTTGAGCGAGCTCGGAGGCATGAACTTGATCTTGGGCATCATTTGGTGCATCACCATCTCCACGGGGTTGATCTTGTCCTTGATCTTGCTCATAGGGTTGAGGGCCTTCACTTTGTTCTTCGGAAGCGTGTGGGTCTAGTGTAGGTGATGACTCCACTTGAGTAGAGCATTGTCCTTCTCCTTCAGCCACAAGGGGTTCCTCAATGGGGAGTATTTAACCACCCCATTCTTCTTATGGATTGGGGAGGAATTTCATCACCTACATCACAAAAGACCACTTTGCTCCACTTGGGAGCCGTTATTTTCATCAAACTCCATGTTACACGTCTCCTTAATGAGTCCGGTGGACTTGCTGAGGACACGGTAAGCATGAGAGTTTGTAGCATAACCAACAAAAATGCCCTCTTGAGATCTAGGTTCGAATTTAGGCAATCGAACACCTTTCTTGACAATTAAACACTTACAACCGAACACCCGGAAGTACTTGAGGTTGGGCTTGTTGCCGGTAAGTATCTCATATGGAGTCTTGTTCAAGCCTTTGCGGAGGTAGAACCTATTGGATGCATGCCATGCGGTGTTGATGGCTTCGGCCCAAAAGTTGTATGGAGATTTGAACTCTGCCATCATGGTCCTTGTCGCGTCCATCAATGTCCGATTCTTCCTCTCCGCCACACCATTTTGTTGAGGGGTATAGGGTGCGGCATATTGGTGTTTGATCCCCTCGTCACTAAGAAACTCATCCAAGGTGTAGTTTTTGAATTCAATGCCATTTTCACTTCTAATCATCAGAATCTTTGCTTCATGTTGACATTGAGCTTCATTTGAAAAGTTGATGACGGTTTGTTGAGTCTCACTCTTCCTTTGAAGAAGTATACCCATGTATATCTTGAGTAGTCATCCACAATTACCAAGCAATACTTTCTTCCACCAAGACTATCAAAGGATGGAGGACCAAAGAGATCCATGTGAAGGAGCTCCAAGGGCCTCTTCGAGTAGATGATAGCCGAGGGTCCATGAGCCGTTTCATGAAGCTTTCCTTTGATACAAGCACTGCAAGCACGGTCTTTGGCAAAACTCACATTTGTTAGTCCACGAACATGATCCCCTTTGAGGAGACTTTGCAAAGATCCCATGTTGACATGGGCTAGTCGGCGATGCCAAAGCCAACCCACATCAAGTTTAGCCATTAGGCAAGTCACGATCTTAGTGGATCATTCCAAAAATTTCACCACATAAAGACTGTCCTCAACATGGCCAACAAAGATACTTTAAGAGTCTTGCTCCACAAAAGGGCAAGGGTATCAACATCAAAGAATGTTGAAAAGCCCATGAGTGCAAGTTGATGAACCAAAAGTAATTGTATGTGAGGGACTCAACATGCATACCTTCTCAATAGATAAATCTTGATACATGACCACCTTGCCAAGTCCCAATACAATACCTTAGATGTTGAAGCATCACCGAATTCGACATGGGTGGGGATTGATGGAATTGGATGCACATCCACTACCAAGTCCTTGCTCCCAGTCATATGATTTGTTGCTCCACTATCAAGCAACCATGACACCCCACCAGAAGCAAACTCCTACAGGAGATCAATACTTGGGGTTAGGTACCCATTCTTGAATGGGTCCTTTGAGGTTAGTAAAAGGGTCTTAGGAACCCAAATAGACCATTCAATGTACCCTAATAAGAACCAACGAATTTAGCATAAACATGCCCATCACTAGCACGGCATAAAACATAAGAGGGGTTAAAGCCGCCAGCTTTGTTGGTAGGGGCGGTTTCGCACTTCTTGGCATTATCACCCACTTCCTTGTTCCTCTTCTTCTCCTGAGTACCCTCACCCGCCTTGGAAAAAGTTTCCTTGAGCAGGAGAGGTTGCTTGGTCTTGTTCTTCTTCTTTGCCTTGGGTACAAACCCAAGTCCTTCCTTTCCCACAACTTCCTTTTGGTTACTCAAAAGGTCATTGAGGTTCTTTTCGCATTGTATGCATGTCACAAGGCCCTTCTCAAGTTGTTCCTTCAACTTGGCATTTTCCTCCACAAGATTCACATGCTCACAACAAGGGTTAGTAGCATGGGCATTATCAATTAGAATTAAAGGAGGACACATGGAAATCTCCTAGGTTAGCTTCACTTGGAGTTGATCATGAGACTCTTTGAGAGAAGAATGAAAACCCTTCAGACCTTGTGAGCCATGTCAAGTGTATCAAACTCTTCCTTGAGTCTATCATGGCCAACCCCAAGTGCAACTTTCTCAGATTTAAGCACACGAGTAAGAACAATAGCATGATCAAGATCTTTTTTCAATTTAGCATGATCAACGTTGTGTGACTCCTCAAGAGTCAAACGAAGACGTCGCTCTTCCTCAAGAGCAATGCAAAGATCCGCAATCTCATCGGCATAGTCACGACTATGCCCCTCCAACTTGGACATAGTATCCTCATGAGATTCAATGATATCATTTGCCTCATGATACGTTTCCAATGTATATATAATTTTTTATTGTTCCATGATGTTATATTATCATTCTTGGATGTTTTACAATCATTTTATAACAACTTTATATCATTTTTTGGGACTAACCTATTGATATAGTGCCCAGTGTCAGTTGCTATTTTTTGCTTGTTTTTCACATTGCAGAAAATCAATATCAAACGGAGACCAAATGCAGCAAAACTTTTTGGAGATTTTTTTGGACCAGAAGACATCCAGTGGGCCAGGGAAGCACCTGGGGGTGCCCTGAGGGGGGCACAACCCACGAGGGCGTGCCTGGGGGCCAGGCATGCCCAGGTGGGTTGTGCCCACCTCGGTGGCCTCCCGCACTGCCTCTTCGCCCTATAAATCATCAAATATTCCAAAACCCCTCACGAAGACCCTAGATCAGAAGTTCCGCCGCTGTAATCCTCTATAGACACGAGAAACCAATCTAGACCCCGTTCCGGCACCCTGCTGGAGGGGGGAATCATCACCAGTGGCCATCTTCATCATCCCTACGGCCACCATGATGAGGAGGGAGTAGTCCACCCTTGGGGCTGAGGGTTTGTACCAGTAGCTATGTGTTTAATCTCTCTCTCTCTCTCATGTTCTTGATGGCACGATCTTGATGTATCAGGGGCTTTGTTAATATAGTTGGATCATATGATGTTTTCCCCTCTCTATCTTGTTGTGATGAATTGAGTTTTCCCTTTGAGATTTCGTTTTATCGGATTGAATACTTTCATGGATTTGAGGACACTTGATATGTCTTGCATATGAATACCCGTGGTGACAATGGGATATTATTTTGATTCACTTTGTATATGTTTTGGCACTCAACTCGCGGATTCCCGATGTGACATTGGGGTAATCTACGCATAGGGGTTGATGCACGTTCTTGTCTTTGTTTCTCCGGTAGAAATCTTGGGGCACTCTGTGACGCCCAGATAATTAAGTTGCAGTAACCTCTGCTAATGATACCATGTCACCACGATTACTGTTGTTAATCTCGTGAAGTTTCAAATCCTCTTCGAATTCAAAATTCAGAATCAAGTCAAATTATAGAAGTTTTCAAATGTCAAAACTAAAATGCTCATAATGTTGCAAATATTCCATGACCAATTTTGGTGCTGAACCAACCTTTTTATAAAGTGGTTTAATGCCCTTTAATAATTAAAGAAGTGGCTAAATATTAAATTAAATGCTTTTAGAATTATAAAAATGCTAAACTATTTTATTTAAACCTCAAACTAATTGTGACATTGGTATAATTAGTAACACCAATTTAGGTATTGTTCATATATTTTATGAAACTAATTGCTATTAAAAATGCTGTAAATAAATTAAAGAAAATAAAACACAGCAAAATAAAAGGAAAAGATTCCCCCCCCCACTGGGTCGACTGGCCCAGCTAGCCGCCACGCCCCCCTAGGCCTTGACCCACCTAGGATGGCCCAACTTCCTGCACCGGTTGCCTCCCCCTCCTTCCTGTTCCTCGGACTCGGCCGCTACAGGGCGCTCCCGCCCGCGGTCGGCACCGCACCACCTCATCGATGATGCAGGAGAGGATAAGGCCTCCCCGTGCCCCCTCGAGCTCTCCGCCTGCTCCACTCCACCACACACCACTTCCCTCTCTCTCCCTTCGCCTAGCCCCTCGCCCAGATCCACCTCTCCCCCCTCTGTCGATCTGGAGGAAGGACCGGCACGCCCGTCGCCGTCCGCCTCGCCTCGACGTGGCCACCGCCCTCCCTGCGCCAAGCCGACATACCCACGAGCTCCACATCGTCATCCGCTCCTTCTCCGTCGAACCATGGGACTCGAAGCGCTCCACAACGCCGACGACAACATCGTCTTCCACCTTCAGACGCGTCGGAGCTCGCCGTCGACCCGCGTCGCGCCGATCACCTCGAGCCGTCCCCGGGCCTTCTCTGCAACGGCTGCGAGCCCTCGATCCTCCTCCCTCTCTCCCCGGCCTCTCCTCGTAGCCGTAGCTCGCCCCCAACACACTCGTGCTTCCGCCGCAGCGGTCGAGCTCGCTGGCATGGCCCCTGTGGTCGCAGCCACACCCGATCCCGCTTGCGTGCTCCGTACCTCCGGCCGCAGCCAACGCACGCGCTCGCTCACCCCCACTAGCCCGGTCCGTCCCGACGCACCGCGTCCACCCCTACGCCCGCCGTGCGTGTGTCCCGGTGCTGCTGCTCTGGTGGCCTACTTCTGCTGCTGCCATGTGCCCCTCGCCGCCCACTCCAGCCACCACGGCCCCTTCCGCCTCCAGCCGCCGCAAGTCCCAGTAGTGTCCCCGCTTCCCCCTCGTCGGCGCCCCGCCGCGCCCCGGCGGCCTTCGTCAGCCGCGCCCGTGTGTTCGGGCGTGCGCCCATGCCCCGCCCCAGCGCCCGATGGCCCGTGCCTGTTTTGGCCTATGGGCCACTGCCCAGTAGGCCCCACTGGCTTCCTTTTCTTAAAAAAAGAACTTTAAAAAATGTATATAAAATAATTATTAATTAATTAATTAACTTAATTAATTAGGTTTAATTAAACTAATTACTTGCTTAGTCTAATTAACTAACTGGTTAATCAAATGGGCCTATGACAGAGGGCCCCACCCCCCTGTTGACCAGTCAAGAGTTGACTGGTCAACTGGGTACCCCCTGGCCCACCTGTCAGCCATTGGGTACAGTTCTGTGTACCCTGTGTTGGGTGCGCTTAGCATTTTAGCAATTATTTTCGAATTAATATTAATTTCAGAAAATGGTTAAAACTTTGAAAATTCATAAAAAATAAACCGTAACTCGGATCGAAAAACTTTGTACATGAAAGTTGCTCAGAACGACGAGACGAATACGAATTCGTGGTCCGTTCATCCGCCACACATCCCTAACATAGCGAACATGCAACTTTTCCCCCTCCGTTTCATTTGTCCGAAAAATACAAACTTGGGAAAACATTCCCGGATGTTATCCCCCTTCGCCAGTATCGTCTAGTACCGCGTTAGAACACGTCTAGCTCTGCCTGTTGTCCTGTTATGCACTTGCTTGCTATGTATTTACTGTTTCTCCCCCTCTTCTCTCCGATAGACCCCGAGACCGCCGCTGCTGCTGCCGTGATCGACTACGTCGATGATGACCCCTTCTTCTTGTCTGAGCAACCAAGCAAGCCCCCCCCCCTTTGATCATCCCGACATCGCCCATTCCATTATCTCATGCTTGCATTAGATTTTGCTACTATTATTGTTTGCTCCTATTCTGATGCATAGCCTACTTTTGTACCTGCTATTGTTACCTACCTGCTTATCCTAAACTGCTTAGTATAGGTTGGTTAGTGATCCATCAGCGACCCCCACTTGTCCTTGTTGCCCCTGCTTCATCTTCGACGACTCGATCAACGTGATCGACGACCAGAGCCTGACACCTCACATCACATCACGCCCATTTTGTTGCTCGACTCTGTAGAGCTACTATCGAGTGCCGAGGGTGATCCCTCATAACGCACTCCTGGTAATAATTCTGTAGTGTAGCTATTCGGTCGTGGTCATCGAGGGTGATTTCCTCTTTCACCATTCCCAATATGGCTCTGTCATTCAACACCTCAAGTGTGAACCTCGAGGGTCGTCCCTCTTACGTTCACCTTGATGATTACATTGAGTGGAATCCTCCGGGGGTGATTCCTCGGGTTTTCCCCTTGATGTCTAGACACACAGTTACCTTGACTTTACTTGAGACCTTGGTGAAAGTCGGGCGGACCCGGAGAGCACCCGCAAGTTAATGACATGGCACGGTCGGGCATTCTGAGCCCTTGTCATAAGTCCATGAGACGGTGCAATAGAGTCACTTTTGATCATGAGTCTCTGCTCGTCTCCGCAAGCTAATAATACACTATGGTTTGGGTATTTGTTTTGAGTTGGCCTCTGGCCTTTACGCACTAACCACCACGCGAGAATAAATATGGGCCTCGACGTCGTGGTATCAGCCGAAGCTTTGTCAGACGTCCAGTTCAGCATTGCGGCACGGCCCGGTCGGCGCCCCAGTGGAGGTGGCCTGTATCGCCCTGCACGTAACGACCCGTAGTGCAATGGGCGATGGGCCCAGACCCCGGAGTGCTTAGGATGTAGACTGGCGGGGACCTCTCTGCTGAGCCTAGGTCGGGCTGCGACGTGTTGATCTTCCGAGGGCAGGCATTGACCCCAGAAAGGTGTGTCTGGCCAGAGTGATCGAGCGTGTTGGGTAACGTGGTGCACCCCTGCAGGGAAGTTATATATTCGAATACCGTGTCCACGGTAATGGATGTTCAGACTTATATCCTAATCTTTTACAACTACAAATGGATACTTGAGATATGTGTCTCCGGGATTGCTTTCTCGCAGGGAGTCGAGGAAGGATCTCTGGGCATTAATGTTACAACATGCTTGTTAATTATAAACTGCTATTCTTTACTCTTCTACATGCTGCAAGATGCTCGGAGCTGCGTGAAGATGCTAGTCTTTGATAGGCTAGGTCTTCCCCCCTATTCTGGCATTCTACAGTTCAGTCCACATATACAAACCTTCCATTTGATACCAGTGCATACTTAGTATAGATCTGATGCTTGCGAGTACTTTGGATGAGTACTCACGGTTGCTTTGCTACCCCTTTTTCCCCCTTCTTTCTTCTTTCCGGTTGATGCAACGAGATGGTGGATCCCTGGAGCCAGATGCCACCGCCGCTGGATGCTGCTACGTGAAGACCGCCGACAACCAGGAGTAGTTAGGAGGTCCCAGGCAGGAGGCCTTGCCTCTTCGATCGTTGTTGCTTTTGTGTTAGCCTTCTTAAGGCATCCTTGTTTAACTTATGTCTGTACTCAGATATTGTTGCTTCCGCTGACTCTTGTGTATCGAGCTTGTATTCGAGCCCTCGAGGCCTCTGGCTTGTAATATAAAGCTTGTATTATTTTATTTGTGTCTAGAGTTGTGTTGTGATATCTTCCCATGAGTCCCTGGTCTTGATCGTACACATTTGCGTGTATGATTAGTGTACGATTGAATCGGGGGCGTCAGAAGTTGGTATCAGAGCCGACTGCCTGTAGGATCCCCCTTTCCAACTCCTTGGCCGAAGTTGAGTCTAGTCTTTGAAAAGTTGTTTTACTAACATGGCCGTGTGGCTTACGGGCCCATGTTGCCATTGGGTGGTATTAGGATCTTTTATTCCTCGTCTATGCTGTGGGAATCTGATCTCTCTTCTATTCGGGTTAAATGGTTTTGCTAACTATAACTCTAGGTTCTCGTAAATACTTTCTCCCGGAGAGCCCCTCACTCTAGATGATTACTTGGTGCACCAGAAGTTTCTGAAGATACTCTCCGAAGTTTTCTCGAGACCCTTGTGCCCTTCATCGTTGCAATCCCCGATAAATCCTTATGCGTAACTACCTACGTTGTCGTTCATACCTTCATCCCCAGTTGCTCTTGTTAATACAAGATGTCCTGAAATACTCTTTGATGTTTCAAGGATCCTTTATACTTACTGTCTTGCAGTCCTTTACCACATGAATACCCCTACGAATAATTACTCGCGCTTGCCGAGTATCCGTTTGACCACAGTTGTTCATGTGTTTCACAAAATTCTTTGGAATACTATTCGTTCTTCCAAAAATCATCAGTAGCCTATTGCTCTTGTTCCTCCTTATCTGCTTGCATTATGGTTACTTCCATATGTCTAGCAATACTCATTAGCATCCTTTGTCATCATAATTTCGAGCATTTGATTCGATTCATTTGTGAATGCTCGCGATCATCGGTCCTATTTAAAATTCTCCCTTTGGTTCAGATGTCACTCCGGACTTGAGCTGGTGTTCGACAAATCAAACCTTGTTTGATTGTCGATCTATATCTATCGAACTTACTTGTCTTTGATCATAGCCTCTACTTTTGATTCCCCGATTTGGAAACCATAATTCCTTTGCAATTGAGCTTTGAATTAGTCAGTTGTTTCTATAACCTGACCTCCTTGCATTCTTTCTTCTTCTGGTTGAGTACCGATACTCACATCAGTTCCATTGTGGACCTCCAGGTCCTTTGTTAGGTTTTATCCGACAGCAACCTTCATATTCAGTAATCTTGTGAGCCTTTCCTCGGATACACAATGCCTTTGGTAAATTGTATCCCCACTCCCGTCAACCATTCTCTGCTTCCGGGATTGAGTTATTCACTTGTGAAGTTTGTGGTATGTGTTCCTAAGATGCCCCGATGGGTTAAACCTATGCCTTCCACAATCTTTGTGAACCCGGAAACTTCTACGGGCCATACTCTACTAGTGTTATGCTAGATAAAATCTGAACACTATGGCTTTGTCGAAACTGAGAAGTGAATGGGAGGTTGTGCATTAGAGAAGTGGGAGTCGACCTTGAACTTTGAGTTCATGCCCATGGACCCGATGTGGAACTTATCATGGAAGCTTCTTGTTATAATAATAATCCCCTTGTGATAAGTCCATCTGTTATCTATATTTGGTCCTTTGCAACTGTGGTTTCGACCATATTGTTCTTCTTTGATCCCATTTCTCGGACAAGTTAAAGTACTTGTCTTCTTCAAATCGTTTCACCTGTTCAACCCGTTGGTATCTCAAGAATATCATGGAACTACATAACTTCTTATGAGTTCTTGATCAACTATTATTTCTCGCCGATTCCAATTTTCCACGGGTTCTGAGTATTTAGACACTCGAGAACACCGATAACTGATTCGGGTCTACACTTTCCTTTCCATTGTTTTGTTCAACCTTTCTTGTAACCTATCATACTTGAGCAGTGATAATTCCCTGCTTATGTAAACACCTCAGTGTACATTCTCTGTCAGTAAGACCTCGTTGCTATTGTTGATGACATTCCGGTAGCCACCGATGGATGAGAACTTTGCCTATTGGTCCGCCTCGTTCAACGAGCAGGAAAATGGTTCTCTTCGTCCCTTGCCCTTGGTACCAACATTGTTGCCAACATACTGACATGATATCCTCTGACCTACCTTTCTATCATGACTATGCATATGTTAGCGCCCTTCCTACCTTTAACCCACATGGTGGGCCCATAACCCACAGGTCCCAGGATCGAAACCTGACTCTCCTGTACATCTCTGTCTTCCAAAATTGTTCCTCACGCTTGGCTTCGTATGTAATTCACGAGCCACCTTCTTGTGATCTGTTCTGCTATCAGATGCAATACTTATTTTCGATGCACTGAACCCTATTCACACTCTGTTTCAGACATCAAACGATGGTTCATCCACTTGAAGCTTCTTATTGCACCTTCTAGCCTTGCTCTCGATGACTTTTCAATTTCAACTCGAGAGATGCCTCTATGCCATGTCGCGAGATAGCCCCCAGGTACCTATCTTGTGTTGAGCCCCGTCCTTTTCGAGTCTTCCCCCCTAATACACCCCTTAAATCTCGGGACGAGATTTCTTGTAGTGGAGGAGAATTGTGGCGCCCGGATAATTAAGCTACAGTAACCTCTGCTAATGATACCATGTCACCACGATTACTGTTGTTAATCTCGTGAAGTTTCAAATCCTATTCGAATTCAAAATTCAGAATCAAGTCAAATTATAGAAGTTTTCAAATGTTAAAACTAAAATGCTCATAATGTTGCAAATATGCCATGACCAATTTTGGTGCTGAACCAACCTTTTTATAAAGTGGTTTAATGCCCTTTAATAATTAAAGCAGTGGCTAAAATATTAAATTAAATGCTTTTAGCATTATAAAAATGCTAAACTATTTTATTTAAACCTCTAACTAATTGTGACATTGGTATAATTAGTAACACCAATTTAGGTATTGTTCATATATTTTATGAAACTAATTGCTATTAAAAAATCATGTAAATAAATTAAAGAAAATAAAACACAGCAAAATAAAAGGAAAAGATTCCCCCCCCACTGGGCCGACTGGCCAAGCTAGCCACCACGCCCCCCTAGGCCTTGACCCACCTGGGACGGCCCAACTCCCTGCACCGGTTGCCTCCCCCTCCTTCTTGTTCCTCGGACTCGGCCGCTACAGGGCGCTCCCGCCCGCGGTCGGCACCGCACCACCTCGTCGACGACGTAGGAGAGGATAAGGCCTCCCCGTGCCCCCTCGAGC